>NC_135501.1:167298238-167488238 GCF_052857255.1 Amblyomma americanum | reverse complement strand
GGGCGCTCAACTACTGATCCGGAGTTCCCGGGTTCGAACCCGACCGCGGCGGCTGCGTTTTTATGGAGGAAAAACGCTAAGTCGCCCGTGTGCTGTGCGATGTCAGTGCACGTTAAAGATCCCCAGGTGGTCGAAATTATTCCGGAGCCCTCCACTACGGCACCTCCTTCTTCCTTTCTTCTTTCACTCCCTCCCTTATCCCTTCCCTAACGGCACGGTTCAGGTGTCCGCCGATATGCGAGACATATACTGGGCCATTTGCTTTCCCCCAAAACCTATTTTCCATCGCCGAAGCATTAGAGGAAAGGTCAGTCATTAGAATTAATCCAGAGTTCATCAACCGACAGGAAACATGTAAATGCGACCACCAAGCCAAAATTAAAGGCGGATGGCACTAGGAATTAGTTTCTCTAGGCCACAGCCAGCCTGTCAAACCAAAAAAAAAAGAAAAAGAAAAGAACAGACAGAAACTTGTGCGCAAATTCCATCGGACTACAGATGTCATTTATCTACTGATTTACCCTACGCTTAAATCAAGAAATTAATAACATTGGGGCACCATTTGCTTCCCAAAAGGTAGTGTCGTCAAACTGGGGCAACCGGGCGGGGCACCGCCCATAGGGGTGCACGTAAACAAAATTTTCAAAGTATAGTTTTTTACTTGAAGGTGTAGTTGTGATGTCGTGCCTTCGTTAAGAAAAGCACAGTACATCCCATAATATAATATTCAAGTAAAACAACATAACATTGTCGTGAGCGGTGCGCAAATGCACCGAGAGGAGGGGGGGGGGGGGGGGGGTAGAGGGAGGTGTCGTTCAAAGCATTCCCCATAACTCGGTTAATGAGCTCAGTCCTTCAGGACTGAAAGCACATCGAATAATTACATCCCGTCTTCAACTTCGATGCCTCATGGGGAATTCTCAGTTTACGCAGATATCTCACCACTGCGTTAACGTAAGAAGTGGGGCTAATTGGCACGTAGTCATGGTTAAAGAGCTAAAAAATGGCGAAGACGCAGAGAAGACGACGACAACATGACACAAGCGCTCACTCGCAACTGAACGTTTATTGGGAAAAAAAACAGCAATATGTACACAGAGAAGAAAATACAAAGAAGGAAGAGACCAAGGTTCAGTGACGCCTCACCAGGAATCTTAATCAGAAACGGATTACACGGACATCAAGAAGAGATCTAAAGCAATGCAGTCAACATCGGCGCGAAAGAAGAAATGTACGAGACAAAATCGAGTGTCATCAATGAAAGCTATTTCATGGCTATATATAGTTATAGGTGACGGAAAGGGTGCAAATGCACGTGTCGATTGATTTTGCGTTGTAATACGCTTCCTTTGGCTGGCGTGTGAATGATTATGGTGTGTAAAAAGAACAGTAGTGTTATCAATTTTTGGCGCACATCGCTTACGTTTTCCCAGCCGTGGTCACATTCCCGGCAGTGGACAGACAGGTTAGACCGGTCTTCGTTAAAGGAATTTTTATGCTCCATAAGGCGTATGCACATATTGCTTTTTTTTCAATAAACGTTCAGTTGCGAGTGAGCGCTTGTGTCGTGATGTCGTCTGCTTCTCTTCGTCTTCGTCTTTTTTGCGCTCGTTAACCATGGATCCCGCGAACGGTTTTGCTTATTTACTAATCGCGTATGAAATAGCTGCAGAGCACTGTTTTCCAGAGCAGTTTAAATAACTCACTTACGAAATAACAAATTAGTACGAAATAAGATATAACGTTTTTGTTACGAAAAGAGGTTAACAACACATTTCAGGCAGTTTATGCGCTCCGTTGATGAACATGCTTCATCTCCCATTTCTCTGCTAATCGATGTCGTGAGGACATAACGAATCTGTTGCACTTGTGCCTCCAGTTGAACGGCTGAAGATTTAAAATGTCACTGCGCTCATTGACAACGTTTTGTTTGAGGGAACGGCGTCCATGTACTACGCCCGTCTGCTTGTGCTTCTTTAGCGCAAAACAGCTACTTAGCAAGCAGAGCTGAAGGGCCCGATGTATGTGAGAATAAGCCCCAACCTTTGACCTAAAGTGACATTAAAGTAGGGTGCCTTGATGTCCGCTCGCCTTTAAACTTTGACGGAGCGCCAGATGCGGAGACGTTGAGCAGCTTCTCCATCAACGTGTAACCCCCCCCCCCCCCCCCGTTCCCTTCCCAGGGTGGGGATAGTGGGGAGGCTTGCGCCGCCGCCGGTAGACCGGCCGCGGACTAGAGGGCGTTGCCGCGTAGCCGCCTCTTCCCACATGTTCCCTCTCTTATACGCCTGTCACAGGGGCATTTCGAAGGACCGCGAACCGATGGTCTATCGACTCAGAGGCACTGAGCGCTGCTACATGGGCAGTTTCAACGCCCCGTGGAGTCAGTAGTCTAGTAGGGGTATTAAGTCTGCCCGTCGTCGTTGCCCCTGGAAACGGACTGGTTGGCGGTGGTAGTTTATTTCAAAACAGAAAAAAAAAAGAATGAAAAGAATGTTGTCGGCCAAGGCAATTGCTGTCTAATATCTTAACCACCCGAGATGTCGCCGGTGGAGCTGAAAGAAAAAGGGAGAGGATTCTTCGCCTTGCATCGCCGGCGCGCTCCGCCATCCCCGCTCCCGACGCGCGAGAGCCATCGGCGCCGGAATCACGCCCCGTCTCCGTGACAAACGAACAAGCCCTCCAGGCACCTCACGCAAAACGAGACGCAGATGTAGCAAGGAACAGGAAACAGAAGGAAACGAAGAAGGAACGCACACAGCTAATGGAGTCCTTTCGCATGTCATACTCTGTTTAACTACGTTAAACCCTGCCATTCTATTTTCTTCATGTGCATAATGGCTGTCTCTTAATATATGCTTTCAGCTCAAGGCGCTGCCTTCTGCGCTGAGGGCCCGACTGACCTTTGCAACGACAATGAGGTATGCGATGAGAGAGTATCGTACTTCTACAACACAACGACACAGTGTTGTGAGCCATCGACACGTCACTCGCTGCCTGAGGTAACAGAACCTAATCCGGCTATCACAAAGAAATTATTCAGTTATATCAAACACAGCATAGGTGCTTTCATCTGCCTGCGAAAGGGCTAACCAAAGGCGAGGAGCATCGGCTGCTTCGCTTATATGCCAACACGGTGCTGTGCACGCCAGTGCTGCAATATTTTAATCCGGCTTTTAACGAGGAGTGCCCTCATTGTGGGTGCGCGTTCTCGGACGTGTACCACATGGTGTGGGCATGCCCCTCTAACCCTGCTTACCCCCCCCTTCCTCTCACCTGCCCGAGAGAGCTGGGAGGCTGCCCTGCTAGGCTGCTCCACGCTAGAGAGCCAAAGAGCCCTCGTCGATAAGGCCCGAGCTGCCGCGGAAGCCACGGGGGTCCCGGACTAGACACCTCTCCTGTAGGATTTGCAAGGGGCTGGCCCTTAAGGCCAGTCCCAACTCTCTCCTGTAAATAGCCATTAATAAATTATTTCCACCACCAGCGTAGTTTTAACGCGGCTGTGTTAAGGAGCTCGTGTCTCAGAAAAGCCGGCGTTTCCGGTGTTTTAACACGAGAATCTGCAAATGAAAAATCTAATGGAAATACGGGGAATCGAACACGCAGGCGCAGAGCATGCTACGAAGGCTCGTTCATTTGGACTGAATAAAAGGTGGACCTACCGAATGCCACTTCTGGATTAACGCACAGTTCCCGGGTTCCCGGGTTCGAACCCGACCGCGGCGGCTGCGTTTTTATGGAGGAAAAACGCTAAGGCGCCCGTGTGCTGTGCGATGTCAGTGCACGTTAAAGATCCCCAGGTGGTCCAAATTATTCCGGAGCCCTCCACTACGGTACCCCTTTCTTCCTTTCTTCTTTCACTCCCTTCCTTATCCCTTCCCTTACGGCGCGGTTCAGGTGTCCAACGATATATGAGACAGATACTGCGCCATTTCCTTTCCCCAAAAACCAATTATTATTATTAACGCGCATGCGCGCTCTGCCGTGTTTGCCTGTTCACGGGGCATTTGTTGTTATTTTAATTTCCGTTTCGTCCCGCGTTCTAGGTGGACACAATCATGCAGATATGAAGAACGAGGACGACAGCGTTGCTGCGAGCACAAAAAAAATTGAATGTCGCGACAAGACAATCAACAGACACACACAGAAGAATGCCACTCGCGTGGAGAACAAACGTGTACACTACGATCACGTGCAAGCGCAGGCTAGAGCACGTGCGAAAGACGCCACAGATGCGTGCTCTTAGGCTACAGAAAAATCAGACTGCGCGTTCCAAAAGCACAAGCAGCAAGTTATTTATCTACATTATTTATTTACATACAATGTTAAATTCTTGGAATGCGACCTCTAAGTCAACAAACACACAGAAAAAGCTCACCGGTCGGTCACCCCCTGAGTGACGCAGGATTCTGGGAAGGCTACTGACGGATTTTAGTTTCGCGTTGTAATAAAGGAAAGAATTTGAGAGCGGCATGCGTATACGTATGTTTATAGAACACTTTAGTTTTCCACGAATACTCGTTCTTCTACTACACTCGGATACAACTCAAGAAAGAAGCGGTTTTCATCCATCAAAGGTACCCGTTCCAGCCAACGGCGTAGGCCGGTTCTTCTGAGCTCCTAGCGTGATAATGCAAGGAGGGGGCTATTCCCGACAAGGGAGGAAGGAGACTATCTCCTTTCATTTGCCAATCCCTGCATTGTCAAAATAGCAGGGCCATGCGAGTCGGTCAACATCATTGGGTGGAAGGGGGTACTCTGATGGGGTAAGGCCACTTAGTTTATGAGTTGTATCCGACTATAGCATTCCTTTCCAATCCGCCGCTCTAGACGCGCGCCGCCACCGCCGCTGTCTCTCCTCAACAAGCCCCGGGACCAATGACCCCGAAATGCAAGATGCGCGGGGAGAAAGCGGGCCTTTGTCCCACGGTGTGAACCTGCCCAAGCAATCCACTTGACGACCCAAACGCAGTGTCAACTATAGAAAGGTGAGAGGCTGCCCTGTCCAGCTCTGGACTCGAGGCTCAAAAGGCCCTCGTAACACGAGCATGCACGGACAGAAGCGGCAGCAGCTGGAGTCCCGGATCAGGGACCCCACTCAGGCGTGCACCTCCAAAATCTACCACTAAAGTTTTCGGGGAACCGACAGTGCGCACTGCTCATTTTATTTTGATCTCGAGTAGCCAGCGCCATCTTTCGAAAAGGTTTCCAAATTGTCTGTACGAGATGTGGACGGTGGAGCGGAGGCTGGAAAGCGTGAGCGACCAGAGGGCGTTGAAAAGAGCGCACGGCAGCGAAGATTGACAAGTTTTAGCTGTTTTTTTCCTGCGCTGCAGCTTATAAACGTGCTTATTATTGCTGATAATCGGGCTGATACTCCTCTCCGCTTTGTTTGCACAAATAAATATTTCTGATCAACGCAGGACTGGTCTGCATTGCGTGCTGTGTATTTTTAATGAATCAACGTCGCGTTTCACTTTCACGCGTCCAGTTTCCGGTGTCTGTATTCCACGTGCTCGCTCATTTTTTACCCTCTCTAAAGGAAGTTAATCACCGCGAAGTGGGCATGCGTACAGCAAAAGGCTAGAGCAATAATTGATAACTTCATTGGAAGTTGGCATATCAAGAAAAAAAAGCAAAACAGGAGGGGGGTAGAACTTGTGGTAACTTTCCAACAATACCAACGCCAAAGAAATCACAAGGGAATATCGGGGAGCACCTTTTGTTGTTTTTTGACGACGCCGCCAAAATGAGCGGCTGTGGGCAACCCTGGAAAGGCGACAACTGCATGCAAGCTTTAGCTGCTATTATGCAAAGGGTGGTTCTGATTGCTAGCGCCCGAATTTCGACACTGGGCAAATGAGATGGGTGACTGAAAAATGGTTTCATCCGATCTTTGTATTCTGAACTGAACAATTAAGTGTAATAAATTTTGTTTGCGTGCTCCGATTGCAATATTTCTTTTTGCACTCGTGTCTGGAACCAATGAAGGATGTCTCTAAGGAGAATAACTTGCAGTGAAAAAAAAAACGTCGCAATGTCCATTTAAAGTCTACACAGGCAGCTTATCAGACAGAACATTCTTAGAGGACAGGGTCCTTTTCTTTCTGCCATCGAGGTCACACTGTTTAATATGAAAAAAAGATGAAAACGGAGACAGCTAACCACCTTTTTCTGTATTTTTTTGTTAAGGTGGACCGGGGGGGGGGGGGGGGGGGTATTATTTTTGGCAGGTTCTATAAAGGAGATTAAAAAATACAAAAAAAATACATGGGATCAGGTTTCTGCCGACAAACAATAAAGAGGAACAACCTTTCAATTCGATCATATTAATTGGGTTGCGCAGTTTTTGGCGATACTTTAGCTTTTCTCTCGTCAGTGATATATAAGCAAATATGATGTGATATTCCTGTAGTAGTGTGCATTCCTTTGTTGCGGTTTCTTGTGTCAAAAGCAGGCAATAAATAAAAAGAAAACAAAGCCAGCCGAGTCCCAATAGGCGAGGATTCGAAACCCACTTAAACCTGCAGCTTTCTATGGTGTAACAGTAGCTTGGTTTGGGCTAGTTGGTAATAGTTCTTAGAAAACATAGCGCAAAAAGGGCACGGACGACCTGTCCTGTCCACTTCTGTGTCGTCCGTGTCCTTTTTGCGCTATGTTTTCTAAGTTCTATGGTGTGTTCTATATTCGGGAGTTTTCTGAATGTGCGGAGAAAATTCTGCGACAAGGCGAGGAGAAAATTTAGCCAAATGCCTTACTGAAATAATAAACATAGGCACTTTATCACAACAAGAGTTGTAAACATAATTCGAGTGAAAAAATGCCAATATTTTTCTTTACACGTTTCTCCTCGGTAGCGGCTTCACCGGGAGCCTTCAACTTTAGGTCAGGTTTAGGCTTTCATAACTTTAGTTTCACTTTAAAAGTCCGCCTAAAGTTATGGAAACAAAAATTGACGGCGGCAGCAGCAGCCCCTGCAGCATGACATAAAATGCTGAAGCAAAATCGATCAACAGGTGTTTGAAAATGTCTTGAATTCCGGAAGTCCGAAGGCCTTTCTTTGCAAGTCTTGAATGTCATGTGTCAATGCACCCATACACAATCGGTCTAAGGCAGCTTTATGCTTATGAATGTAATTTCGATGTTGTTGCATATAGAAGGACAACGAATTATTCTACATCGACGCGGCCTGCTATGCGTTGTTTAGCTTGACGTCAAAAATTAGACAATAATTCTTCTTGGTCGCGGTTGCTAATTCGAAGTTCTTCTTGGTCGCGGTTGCTAATTCGAAGTGATATATATATATATATATTATATATATATATATATATATACATATATATATATATATATATATATATATATATATATATATATATATATATATATATATATATATATATATATATATATATATATATATATATATATATATATATATATATATATATATATATATATACTTGTGCGTTAACTCAGTACCAGCAGCAGCAGACCTTGCTTTAAATGTCTAGGCAAACTGTATTCAAAGCAGCACCCACGGCTGTAACAATGCTCTCAGGTCGCACCGATACGTTAAAGTAATTTTAATTAGTACAAAAAGCACTATTTTGATGGGTAAACGCCGAGCAAGATCTTGCGGTGTTTGTGGGTTTGTGCCAAGTGAAGTGAAATAAATAAATTAATTTAATAAAACCTGCGACTGGGATTCGAAACCGCGGCGGCGCGAACAGATCAGCTTCGCTGGCCACTGCGCGAGAGCACCAGGCTGTCGCCGCATCCCGGACACGCATCGTGTTGTTGTTGTTGTTGTTGTTGTTGTTGTTGTTGTTGTTGTTGTTGTTGTTGTTGTTGTTGTTGTTGTTGTTGTTGTTGTTGTTGTTGTTGTTGTTGTTGTTGTTGTTGTTGTTGTTGTTGTTGTTGTTGTTGTTGTTGTTGTTGTTGTTTCAAAAACGATGGCACATACCCACGGTGGGGGATTGGCCAGGGTTTGGTGCGGATCCGACAGGAGAAAATACATCCAGGTTTATGTCAAGCGGCTCAGAAATATAAATAGAGGAATCTGTGAGAAAAAATCACGAATTTTGAGAGATCTTGAGGAAATCGTAATGCAAATAGAAGAAAGAAAGCGGTGTGGGTTGAATAACTGAATTTTAAAGAAATAATCAGATAGAAAACAATATTGAGAGAAAAGTAAAGACTAATTGGAGAAGTTAACCAAAAAAAAATCTCCCGGCTTCAATAAGATACTTGTGAAGAAGCTGACACGCCTTCCTAATGGCATGCCCTTTGACGGTTGCACCGAAGGAGAGGAGGACTGAAGAGTAAAGGGCAGCCCTAACTGCCTTGGCCTTTTGGCTAAGATCAAAGTGTCTTTGTAGAAGCAAACCCACCCAGCCTTTCGTAGTGTGAGTGCTGGTTCCTGGGAAGAATGTTGAGGCACCACCCACCGGACGATCTGGAAAGGAGCCTGCGCAGTGCTTACGTTTGTCGGCCTCCTAGGGGATCGCCATCCCGGCTCCGTGGCGCCCGCCGGCCGCCCGGGAGCCGTTTCCTCCTTGATTCGGTGGAGCTGACTGCCGCTGCCCGAGCTGCCATCATGCCCCCCTGCCGGTCCTGCTGCTGTTCTGGAGTTCCGGGCGCCTCCACCCAATGCGCACTGTTTCCTGTTCGTGCTCAGCGCTGACGCAACGGCCGACGGACGTCGTAGACGGCTTGGAAGCCGGCCAAAGACTCCCGATGGCACTCCCGAAGGGGCCACTCGGTCAAAGCCGAAAAAGGTCGCGCGAGCGTACAACTTCCGCCAATGGCGGAGATATTTAGAATTTTAAGCAGAATGTCGGCGGCCTGTTTATTCGCAATGGCGGCCGTGCATCTCCTCTCTCTGAATATTCAGGGATTTCGATCACTGGACAGACCGAGGAAGGGGATGCACTTCGCCCGCGCGTAGGGCATCGACATTCTGTTCCTCCAAGAATGTAATGCCCGTGCCCCACACGATGTCACCAGCCTTAAGGACCGCTTCATCGCACCCGCGTTCTTCTCACTCACTGACGCCGCTTCGTGCGATGTCGGTGTAGTATTTCTGAACAGCTCCCTGCGCTCTGGCGCGCACTGTACGTAAGGGATCGACGGCCGCACGCTGGCCGTCGATTTCGTGCTAAACGGCAGACGTGTCAGGGCGTTGGTGATTTACGCGCCGGCACGACGGAGCGACTCTTCGCAATTTTTTGAATCACTAGATTCTTTTCTCCTCGATACCTACCCCACTTTCATGGTAGGCGACTTCAACTGTGTGCTCGACCCCTCGCGAGATGTGCGCGGCACCGGGCAAGGTCGCCCCTACACCGGAGCACGGTTTTCGTTTATCACGGAGTTTCGTTTATCAGATGCATGGGTGTCCCAGCACGGCAACACCTTCGGGCCTACCCGGGAAAGAGAACATTCCGCCAGCAGACTAGATAAGTTTCTCCCCCCCCCCCCCCCCCAAGCTTGCGCGCTTCATCGCCTCTTGTAGTGTGCTCGAGTTCCCCAGGGGGACTCCAAGCATCTCAGACCATCGACCGCTGTCAGTAGTGCTGGACTTCGGCGGGTGCGCCCCACGTGTGAACACGTGGCGAATGGACTCCAGCATACTGACAGACGCGTCGAGCGTCCCATCGTTAAAACGTGCGCTGAGTGCCCCTGGCACGCGTAATGATTCACCCGTGCCCTGGGATGAGCGGAAAGCTGAGTGGCGCTCCCTCCTCATCGGAGAGGGACGCCTACGGAGATCACGCATCACGCGAGAGCTTAATGAGACGCTGACGCGCATTCGTATCGTGAAAAGAGGCGCGCCGCTCACCTTTGCTATGAAGGGCTATGTAAACCTGCTAAAGGCGCGGTACGAGACGCTGCTGCGGCAGTAGTCGCGCGGGGCGAGTCAAGCTTTCATCCAAGGCAGGCCCATAGCGGACCCCTTGGTCTTGCGCCAGGTACGCGCGGGCGCCCTCAACGAGGACTCCGCCGCTTTAGTTGAAGAGGTCGTCCTCCCCGACGGGGCCAGGAGCAGCAGCGCCACTGACATTCGTGACTTGTTTACACGCCACGTGTCACAGCTGTCTGCTTCTGGCGTCGAACGGGAGGGTGGCCCGGAGTTTAGTTTCGCGAGGCGATCCGCGAGTTTTGCCGGGACCTTCCCGTAATCCCGGAGGAGCTTTCGGCTCACCTCTGCACGCCGGCGTCGCGGGACGAGCTCCGCGCCACGCTAAATGCAATGAACTCCGCCTCGGCCCCCGGCCCTGACGAAATCCCGATCAGTTTTTATACGCGTTTTTTTAGCTCTTAGGGGGTCACCTGCTCGACATGGTAAACAAGTTAGTGACAGATGGAGGTAGACCGGACTCCTTCCGGGAAAGCAGAGTCGTGCTCATCGTGAAGCCCGGCGTGTGCCCATCCGACCCGCAAGCGTGGCTCCCGATCACTCTGCTCAACGCAGACTACAAGATCGTGGCGTCACTGCTGGCGAACAGGTTGAGCTCATCAGTCCTGCGCAGACGTGATGCGTGCCGGGCCGCTCGGTGTTCTCCGCTCTCGCACTCACTCGTGACTTGTTCACGTTCACCTCGAGAGCGGGGATCCCGGGCTGCTTCGTCTCGTTGGACCAGTCCAAGGCGTGCGACCGTGTCGAGCACCGGTACCTCCTGGGAGTCCTGGAAGCCTTTGGCTTCCCTTCCGAATTCATTGAAAGAATTAATCTTCCTTACTCGGGGCTTTCAGCCAGTTTAAGTATAAATGGAGCGATTAGAGCTTCTTTCTGCATATCTCGCGGCATTAGGCAGGGATGCCCATTGTCACCCATGCATTTCGTACTCTGCATCGACCCATTGCTACGTCGCATAGCCGACAGTCCATCAGTACGCGGATTCCCCTTGCCTGGTCAAGACCAGGTTAAGGTCTCTGCGTACGCCGATGACGTGTCCCTGTTTTTGCGGGACGAGGAAAGCTACGCAGCGTTTTTACGGCTCTTTGAAGGATACAGCGAGCTGTCCGGCGCCCTGCTGAACAGAGGCAAGAGCATAGCGCTGCGCTTCGGCGCATTCTCATCGGATCTGCTGCGCGACGTGCAATGGGTCTCCGCCGTAAAAGTATTGGGTGTTTACTTTCTCGCGTCCGGAGAGGCGGGCAGAGAAACGTGGACCCAGCTCAGAGCTACTGCGGAAAGGCGCTTGACCTTAGCGGCGCGCGATTTCGCCTCTCCCTCGCAGAGTGCGCGTTTATCATCCGCTCATCGGCATGCGCCCCCCTGATCTACGTCGCCAGAGTCGCCTACCCTCCCCGCAACCTCACGCGACGCATGTCCACTCTATTTGGCTCGTTTTTTTTTTTCGGGGGGGGGGGGGGGCAGGAAAGACAGAGACTGTAGCACGCGCTCTGCTCAGACTTCCCACAGAAATGGGGGAATTAGACTCCCTCACCTGCCCACATTGTGCATTGTCCTTGCCTTGCGAGGGGTCCTCGGCCTTGTCGACAATGCCGACTGCCCGGGAAGGGGGCTCCTTGCCTACTTTCTCGGAACACAGTGTCGGCCCGTCAGCCTTGCAGCCGCCTCGGTTTTTCCAGAAAGCCTGCCGTGCCCTCAGGCCTCTCACCGCCGCAGCCCTGCCTAGTGTGGAGATATTCGCCACGCCACCCACACGGGTACGCGAGTTCCTCGCAGTGCGAGAAGGAACATCGGAGCAATTGGCACGGAGCGGTCAGGCGCGGTGGCGAGACCTGGGGCATTCATCCCTCCCTGCGCAGGTGCGCGACTTCGGCTGGCTGCGGGGCTGGCGGGTTTTACCCACGGCTGACCGCATCGCAGCATGGGGCGTGGCACACTCCGCCCGTTACCCGCAGTGCGGTCTAGTAGAAACATTAGAGCATGCAATGTTCGAATGCGTAGTAGCCAGAATCTTCTGGCGGCTCATGTAACGTATGTTTGGGGCGCATCTCAGCTCCAACACAAGATCGCGTGAGCCATTCGTCCGCATGCTGCTTTGCCTCGGCGCATTTGTACTATGGCGGCAGAGGGTAGCTGCGGCCGACCACAAAGGGCCATGTACCCCCTGCTGCAGCGTGTACGTGCAAGCATGCGAAGACCTTGTGACGCTGGAGGAACACAAATTCCTTCGGCGGTGGTCCACCCGCTCCATCGATGTGCGTCGCGGCCGTGTGGCTGTGCTGACTCTGCCGTTCTAGCCACCGGCGAAATTGTGTGCGCGTGATGCTGCTGTTTGCCGTGGACTACAAGTGACACGAGTGCGCAGCAAACTTCGCGACGTGAACTTCTGCAACGTCGCTCTAGAACATTTTAGTGCACTCTTGTCATGTGCGTGTTCTTCTCATGTGCATTCTTGTCGTATGTGTTTTTTGTCATGTGTTTTTGTCGTGTGCATTTTGTCATGTGCGGTATTTTGCACCACCGACGACTTAGGTCGTTCTTGTATCACTGTTTTTTTAGGTACGAGAGTCCCTGCGAGTACTCAGTCAAATAAATTTCTCTTTAAACTGACTGCGTGCAAACCACCGGCAAGAGGATGAAATGATCTATTACTTTAACGTCCGCGCATGACGCACATAGGTTCCACGGTGGGAACCCAGAACGGCATAAATATGGATTAAGGCGAGGAATCCTGCAGCGCAACAGCGTCATGGAAACCTCACATTGTCTTCATGCGCAATAACGTATGTTCCATCGGAATTTTAAGTGTTGGAAATCAGCTGTACCAAGGATGGGCTCACGTGTCAGGTACTCGTGTATTTGGTAACGTTCATAACGCGACACACTCTCGCGCTGTGAACTTCACATCTTCGTCTTCATTAACTACAACTAATAACCAACAAATATTAGCTGCCTGAGCTATGTGGCGGTAGTGAAAGAGAGATGTGCGCTGCATGCGTTGGCGTGGACAACGCTGCGGCAGAAACAGATTCCCAAGAACCGTGCAGACGCTTGGCACGAAGAATCAACAAGAAAGCACTAAGGATTCTCTTCAAAACGCACCGAACCAACGAAAAGATCCAACATAGGATCTACTGGGTACCGGGACACGCCGGAGTCGAAGGCAATCTGAACGCGGACAAGCTAGCTCGCGAGCTTACTATCCGAGCTGGTGCGTCAAACGCCTCGGACGGCCCGGAGATAACGGTAGAGCTCACGTACGCAGCTATCCTCAACCTCATCAAAGGCATAAGACGCAAATATCCCCAGCCACATCCTCTGCTAACACAATATGACGCGACACGTCGGAGAAGACTCCAAACAGGAGCCTTCCACAACCTTCACATTCTACATAAGATGCATCCGGAGCAGTATAGGGATACATGTCCGTGGTGCGGGGCAACCCCCACGCTGTATCATATCACTAGAGAATGCATACACAATGCAGCTTTCCGGGGTAACAAAGAGCCAAATGCGGGGCAGTGTGAGGACCGGCTAACCAACAGCCAGCGCAAGGTCCTAAGAGACCTAGTGAGCCGCGCATGCCGGATGGCCAGGGACAGTAGTGCCTTGGACTAGGGGCGCCAGCCACGCTCAGCCTGGAAGACATCGGCAATCTTCGGGCAAGCAGCAAGACTCCTTTATTAAAGCAATAAAGTTTATTCACTCACTCACTGTGGCAGAAAGACGGCACTAGAGAAATATGCGTTGGCGTTGACAACATTTCTGCAGAAACGCTGCACTGGAGCATAGGACGCCGGCGTACATTGGGTAAATTGGCATTGACGATGAGAAAGTTGAACGTGGTCAAAACTGGCTTCCTAGGTCATTGAACACCTGAATCGCGCTTTCAGGTACGTGGCGGTAGTGTCCACATGCAAAAGCTGTGCTTTCACACAATAGTTCGTGCTAAGCAATGATAAACCGCCAGTCATTTTTTCTCTGTTTCGGTCAAAGGATAAAATATTTCATTGACGTCTTTTCTTTGTAGCTGCAGGTCAAAGATTACAAAATAAATTTTATATTGATATTTTCTTACAGCTAATTACACATCCAGGAAGCAAACACTGCGTTCGAAGTGAGATAAAACAGCAAAGTAACCCTGCAGAGCCAGGCCCGACATTTGCGAGATAACGCAGCTTCATTCGACACTGCAAATGGCAACAGCACAACATCGCAATTCAGCAAAACTAATTCGAGCTACTCACGCCCTTACCTTCAATCTGATACCATGGACTCATGTAGTCATGAAGGGTATCTCAGAATTGTCAGTGGCAAATTCTTGCAGGTAAAGTTTTCTAATTAAATTTTCGAGCTGCGGATACAGTCTGTAGGAGACAGAATCCAAGAGATTTAGCTGTAAATGTCTGTTAGTTGAAAAACATTGCCACAGGAGCAGTGTTACAAGCACTGGGATACAACGCTTGAAATGCACTTGTATCGTTTTTTTACCGTTTATATTTTAACTTTGTATTGACATTTAAAGCCTACCTGAATTTTATATTGCCATGGCTACGCCAAATCGAAGGCGATGATGCATGATCAATTCCGGAAGAAAATTCGCTGGTTCGATTAATTCAGCAACTTGGTAGTTTTCGCCACCGATTACCCCACCCTCTACGCGTAGACCAAAGCTCTACCTAGGGCCATCTACACTGAGGCAGACCGGTTCCTCACTGAAAACACTGCCCTCAGGCCCGGCATTCCGGCACTGATCTTAACAGATCGAGGGACCGCGTTCACGGCTGAATTATCATCCTGATGTTCCGGCTACAAAATTCTAGCCTACGTGATATTAGACTGCAATACGGCACAGCAATTGAGACACTACCCTCATGTCTCCATACAGTCTCCTTCACGGGCGAGTAGCCATCGCTAAGCAAGATGCGGTCCTTCTCTCGAACAAAGACACCAAAGAATTCACACAACAGCGACAATTCACGCAACTTGTACAGTAAGCACTACGACTTGTGCACGTGTGGATCACAAAGGAACAGGACTATGGTGCAAAACGCTAAAATATCCTATTCGGTCATTCCAGCTCCTATAGGTGGCGCGGCGGCAGCACGACATGGCGGACAAGGCGGTGATAGCGCCGATGCCATAGCGTGCGCCTCTGTTGAAGCAAAGCGGCTTCTTGAAGTTGTGCCACTTTTGGTGCGATTAATAAGATCCTGCATTTAAGTTTGGGTGCATTACAGGCACGAATTAAATTTTTATCGATAGGAGCATGGAATCGCTAGTTCGCAAGTGCCGCAAAAACTCCGAAACTTGCGAACTCAGCATAGTAAAATGCGACGAACACTTTGATCTGTAATTTTTTTTTGCGCCATCACATTCTTGGTCATTCGGCACTCACCCGAAAGCGGAAAGAAACTACTTTAATGACCCAGAGAGTTTGACGCTATATTTCGTGCCTACACGAGCTCGGCCCTTACCCGCATAAATACGGTATGCGTATTTATTGCGCGCTGATTTTATAAGGACACAACTGAAAACAAAAAATCAGCAGTTGGTAACGCTGGCCATGGTCCATGGCGTAATATAACTGCACTTACCAATTACAGCAGTTATTAAAATCAACATTTTAATGTGGCTGTATCAATGTAGCCAGAGAGATCAAAACCCTTGAGCCTACAAATATCACTCGCGATTGGCTGCTTGTTTAGGTAAACAGAAAAGTTTTACCAGCGGTCTCCATTTTCTCATGGAGGAATTCTGTTCGTTGGTGCTGAATGTGGGTGGAGCTTTACTGCAGATTTAATTGTATCCGACTATAGTCCACCTGCAGCGTACGTTGGCCACATATGTGGTAAAAAAAAGAGGCAGTGTAGCTGTTGTTTGAAGCGGCACCCAGGGGGTTGTTCGAGCTTTATAATACAGTCCAAATTAGCGCTCAAAATGTGTTTTTTTACTAGCGGGGGAAAACGCTTTGATCGAGTGAGCAGACGACAGTTGCCAAGAAGCACTTGCGGTTATTCGGATCCACTTTGCGCATTATGTCCGAGAACTGAAGGTACAATATTGTGGAGTTCTTGCCATTCATATCGCCATTTAGCAGTCACGTTGTGGCCAGAAAGCCGTGTTTATTCCAGACTGGAATGGACTGAAGCGCCTTTGTTTTCTGCAAACGTCCACCTTAAAATATAACCAGTAAACTTCATATCACCTCAGTTTTTAAGCACTGCACTGCTTTCATACAGCTGTAATACGCTACGCTAGTCGAATGAACAAAACTCCGAACAGGAATGTATTGACGACACGGTGTCGTGGCGTCAACAGAGTACGTCGCTGAATGAATGAATGAATGAATGAATGAAAAACTTTATTGTATAATGGTTATTTCTCGCAGCGTAGGTGAGTAACAGACGGGTACGTCACTGGGCTCAAACACGTTATCAACCTGCAGAATACACTTAACCACTGCTTTTTGAACTGTTTACGTGTTTGCAGAAACAACGTGTTTGCTGTTTGGGATGTTCGCACATCGTAGAATAACAGAATATGCTCATTTCTGACGCGTATCTTACGCTCCTAACCACTGCGATTGCACGCGCCGCGCAGAGCGATCACCGGCTCGCCGCTTCAGGAAGACGCCGCGTGGCGCCGCCACCGTCGCTGGAACGACCGAATAGATACATCTTGTACGATCCCGGCGACAAAATTGGGTTTAAGCACCCTTGCTCCGCCATGGGCTCTCCGAGAAACTGTAGCGGCAGTACTTTGTTTCCCACACTGTTCTCCGATGCTTGAGCGGCGTCACTTCGGAGTGGTCCCGAACGACTTCTTCAAATCGAAGCGTCTACAGCGACGCCCCGACATCGTCCATGTTGTCCGCATGAAGCTTTATACTTTTCGGACTGAATTTAGCTGACTACTTTCTTGTCTCAGCTATGCGGTGAATAGCCGCCTAAGCGTAATCATCGAAAAAACTAGGAGGGGGGGGGGGGGGGTAAATGCCATGGCTGGGCCGCATAGGAAAGAAGAAGATGCCTGAGAGAGGCTTTAGGCTGAAGGAGAATCAAGCTGCAATGCAGTACTGTTCGCGGTCGTCCATGAAAGTGCGTTTTCTTTAAGTCTTACGAGGGGGATATTCCTTTGTTAAGGCGCGACAGTATGTTTCGTTTGAAGGTTAAACTATTTCTCAGGCTGAAATAAACCGTTTCGGCCGATGTTAATACTAGCATAACATTCCTACCTAGCATGCAGAGTTACAACCTACCCCACATTTGTGAATATTTGTAATAATTTGTGTCATTTGGGTTTACGCAGTGCAGTGCATTCGTCAACAACCAAGCTCTCCATGAAGGCAGCAGTGTAGTTGTTTTTCAATGCTTTGAATTCTGAAGCTCCCTGTCACAATTGTTAAGCGTTAGTCTGCACTTTTGCTCGCTGGGGAATTGTTAGAGAACTATGTCCCTGGAATTCATCATGAGTTTCTCGGCCGGCAGAAAAACTCTAAATGCTACGTACAGTCAAGCACAGTAAAAGACTGGCATAGGTAGGAACCACTTTCTCAAGGCCGCAGCTTCTCCAACAAAGTAAAAAAAAAACGGCAGACAGACGTCTGTGTGCGAATACCGCCGGCATATAACCTTTTTTCCAATGACGCACGCTACACATACATCGACGAATTATAATCGTTGGTGCGGTGTTTATCTCACAGGCGATATTATCGTCAAATATGGCGTGATTTCATATTTATAAGCTATTCTAAAAGCGTTCTTGGAAACAGATATCGATACTTTATAAGAGCTCACCGCTGTGCCAGCATACAGGAGGCTGCACAAGTTCAAAAAGTCTTTTTATCTACCTAGCGCTTTAATCTGCGTGGACCAACTATGCGGTGTCGTCCTCTGATCGCCATCGTTACATGGTATGCCTTAGTAGCTGCGATGGTTGCAGGTACGCCACCTATTTATTCTGTTTTTAGGTGGAAGTTTTTAGACTAGCAAAGGGGCTGGAGATTCACATGGGCAAGCCGAGAGAAGATCTTAATGAGAAAAACTGAGACTTTTCCGAGTTCTGCAAAAAACTAAAGAAGAGGGCCTTGACCAAGTTGTGTAGGTCAGTGACCCCCCCGCGCAAAACAGTTTTTGTCTATCAACAAAAACAGCGGTTTTACAGTTGATGAAGTAAATCTCGAATTCAGTAAGCAAGGAACATATCGGAATTTCACTGCAATATTCGAAGGCTCTAAGAGAATGAAAACTTACTGTTAGCACTGCTATCTGAGCATGAATTCCTGTTTGACATTATAGCTTTATCAGAAACCTTGTTAAAGACTGGCGAAGAGATCCGTGAGCCTGGTTATATAACCTTCCAACCTGGTTAACTGTAGGAACTGTTTGTCACGAGGAGGAGGAGTGGCACACTTAATGAAATGAACATTACGACACAATATAACAATCAACATATCAGTTCGTCATCAAGTATTAGAACTACATCTTGTTGAGTTGTCCAATGTACACGTGTAATACTGGAACTGTTATCAGGCCCTCCAGTTCGTCGTCTGCTATTTATACAGCAAATGGATCAAATCCTTCAATCCATGCATATAAACTGTAAAGTCCCTGTTTTAATAGCACATACAACACTAACACCTCTACACATTTAGCTTGCGAATATACGTTGTTGCTGCAGTGATACAACCATAACAACTTAATACTAGAACCTACTAGAATTTCGGCAACATCGGCTACCGTTTTGGATCGTGCTTCGTGCAACGTTCACAATGCATTTTCTGGAGTCTACAATGTAGCAATATATGACAACTTACCAGTGTTTTTATTCGTTGGCATCGGGAATACAGTTGATAGCCGCAAAACACCGTCACGACAGTCCAGAATCAATCACAACTTATTACGAAACGAACTTGATCTTGTGAACTTAAGCTGTGCTTAATTTTGGAAGTTTATCTCCTTCGTAATAATTTTATACCACACTGTAGCGCATATCTTGAGCGCATATATAGCGACCCTACATTGCTTTGGATAACTACCGCTGTACTCAATGTGATAACGGAGAAAGACGCATGGTACCAAAAGTGAAAGGCACACACGAACAACAGCTTCTACCTGCAGCAGTTTCGCGTGACTAGAAAGAAGAATGGTGGTTATTATTAGAAAGATGGTTTATGGGGTTTAACGTCCCAAAGCGACTCAGGCCATGAGGGGCCATTATTAGAAAGAGAAAAAAAATTCAATACTTCACTTAAACAACAGGTGCAGCGAAATACGAAAAAGAAAAAACAACAACATGGGAGGTTGTTACTAGCGTAACAGGAAAACAACCTCAGAACAGCGCCTTCTTTATAAAAACAGAGAAGGGGCAGCCTCAACAATTCAAAGCTTCTTGTTTGGCAAATCCTAGTATAGCAGAAAATTTTGACAGATACTTTGTGAACATTGGAATGCAACTAGCTGCCCCGACATCTCTGGCTCAGACAATCACAGGTTTTGGTGCAGGTTAAAAACAGTTTCGTGCTTAAAACCACGGACGACTTAGAAATTACCACAATAGTTTTTAGTCTTGCGAATCGAATAGCTCCTGGATGTGATGGCATAAGCGTCAATGTCCGTCAATGTCCTAAAAGACAACAACGATGTTCTGGCACCCATAATGACGGAGTTATTTAATTACGCAATGTAGCAGGGTGAATACCACGATATCTGGCCTATAACGGAGGAGATATGAACAACCCTGACAGCTATCGACCCATATCTATGTAGATACTCTTTGAAAAAAGTAATATATATATATATATATATATATATATATATATATATATATATATATATATATATATATATATATATATATATATATATATATATATATATATATATATATATATATATATATATATATATATATATATATATATATATATATATATATATATATATATATATAGCCGTGTATATATATATACACGGCTAAAACACCTAAATGAAAATAATGTAATTATGCCTGCACAGCTTGGTCTTAAATGTCATAGGTCAACGTAATCCGCGGCAATGGAACTAACACAGACCATCTACTCTTCATTACATAAAGATAACATAACAGCGGCTTTATTTTGGGGCCTTAAGAACGGTTTTGATACAGCCGCATATCCAGTTTTGTTGCGAAACGTACAGCAGTATGGTTCCAAAGGGAGAACTTTAGAGTATTTCACTAGCTAGTCAGAGAAGTCAGCGGTACGATTGCTTAAACAATTACTGTTCATCTTCGCGCCTAATAGTTCTAGCAGAAATCTTTCAAGGTTCCGTTCTAGGGTCAATTTTGTTTGCTCTGTATTTTAATGGGTTACCATAAATTACGTGTCACTCTGAAACTATTATGTATAGCATGTCCATGCGCGCCTGCGTCATGTTGGTCGCTCATGATGTACCAAGTGAACTCGCACTCGTAATCGGCCCGGAGGTTGGCGATATCAGGGAAAAGCTCCTGTGCATGTCGAATCAGCAGCTGCTCGTTCCTGTCCCGGTACCCGTTGGTGGGCTGTATGTGCCCGTTGAAATCCCCCGTCAAGAGTACTTCGTGCTGTGGAGCCCATCGCGCTTTACATCTTCCATGATGCACTGCAGAATTATGTCGTTTCTGTCATATTTCCTGCGTGCAACCGCGAGATATTCGACGGCTACAAGCTCATGGTGACAGGGACGCTAACGATTCTTCCTGCAACCTAAGTGTTTTCGTCGCAAGAGCCCACCATAGCAGCCATGTGAGTTTCTGGGCCAAAGCGCACCATCGCCAACCTCTTTACTGCATACGCCGGTGCGGTTGCAGCCAGACCAGTGTCATCCGGAGTGAATTGGAGGTTCTTCGAATACGTAGATGCATGGGCCTCCACAACACTGTAGACAGTTATGTATTCGTTCTTCAGCGCCGTATACAAAGAAAACCTTACGTTGGCGGCGGTGGTTGCGCGTTTGCTGCGGTGACGGCAACAGCGCCTGCACCTATGCACTACTGAAAGGTCGATTGGGCAGCAGGATGTATTGGCGGATCATTTCCCCTACTGGACTGTACTCGTAGGGGAGAGCTAGCTGCAGGCCCCCCGGGATAATCGGTGTCATTCCACATGATGGGGGTTAGTGCATTGGAATAGAGTCTGGCAGGAACCACTGCTGGAGTTGCTTTGGCATGGGTGTCAGCTCGCTGTTGCCACTGTCTGAGAAGCCACACCGTCTATATAGCGATGTTGACCTCGCAGCTGGCACTGTTTGGGGGGCAGCTTGGGCGATTGCGGTACTTCAGTGCTCCATTGATCGCTGTCGCCGGGACCGCTTACCTAAAAAAGTCTGCAGCATCGACCTTATCTCCTCAGTCATTAAACATACACCATCACGGCTGTATTGTAGCCAGTCGCATGTACGCATCTCAAGGTCTTTTGGCCCAATCGTCAAGTCTATGCTTGTTCTTCCATCACCGTCGCTTTAGCTGTGCATTGGCGGTGATAATTACTGCACAGATCTCTCCGCCGCTGGTAGTGACCTCTGGGACCAAGCACACGAACAGCTCCGTCGGGCGGTCTGCAGTGGCGCTCAGGACTCTTGTGGCAGCTTCGGGATCTCGTCGGAGTGCATCAGCTGGTCCGATATGGGCGACACACTGGCACTTTATTGGCCTGGTTTTCCTCTCGTAGCTGGTGACATAGTCCATCAACTTTTCTGTACTGCCTTTTTTACTGTACAGAAAGCCAACTGCTTTGGGGGCAACAGCCTTCTTCACAGCATCAGCGGTCTTACCGGCGTTTCTGTCGCCGACCAAGATGGGGGATGGTGCCTCCCTGGCCTTATGGGGCAGGGATCTAGGGGCTCTCACACATATGGTGAGAGCTGCTTGTCACCGGGGGTATCTGGTGCTAAACCGTAGTCAGCGCTACAGATGACGTGGTTGTTGCGACGCGCGTCCTTTCTTTCAATCTTTCCTCTCATATCTCTTTCATCTCTCCTACTGCCTGCACGTGGCAGCGATTGTGGCTCAGCTTGAGCCAGTGGGCAGGCCGGTGAACTTTACTTTTCATTTTTCCTTCAGTCGCAACAACAACAGATTAGCTCCTCCTTGTTGACTGTTGGTCTAGGGCTGACCCAGGTGCTGCCGTTGGTGGCTGCTTGTTGAGGAGTGGCCTGCTTCGGGCCACGAGGCTCCTCCTTCTTGCCCCTTCTCCCGTGTGGTCCTGGTTTTCACGTTTTAAAGCGACAACGTTAAGGAGATCGTGTCGCAGAAAATCTGGCGTCGCCGTCGTTAGCTGTGAGCGAAAAATCCACGAAAAATCCCCAGAGAACCAACCTAGAAGGCAGGTGGGCCACCAAAGTCACATAACATTGTGGCATCATCGCAGCCTGTCCACCGGATTGCGAGCAAACTGAGCACTGTGGCAGGTGGTAGATAAATTAATGATTGGTCGCTAGAGGTTGCTCGGAAATAGCAGCCTGGGTCGCACGAGCCCCACCGGTGATAACGCCCGCCATCGCAGGGAAAGTGGCGCATCGCTTAACATCTGCACCACTGTACCAGGAGTGGTAGGACTCCCAGGGATCTTTGAATGTAAATTCGATAATGACGAATTCTGCATATATGGGCATTACCCCATTAGGCTGTCACGTCATACCCTCAAGGCGGAGCTTATTAAGTGTCCCCTCCAATCTTTTTTTTTTACACCCGTACTTGGCCCAATATTCTTGTTGTCTACAGGATACCGTGCACTTGCGGGGCGACTTATATTGGCCAGACTGGACGTTGTGTTAACGCTCGTCTAAATGAGCACCAGAGGTCCCGAGATAATGGGTCATCTTGTAACCTTGCCGTCACTGGAGAGAAGGTGCATGCACCCCTCTGCTTTCTATCACCGTCATCTTAGGTAAACATAATGACAGCCTAACGCGTGAGATATTGGAGGCTTTTCACATCCGCTTGGAATCAGATAGTTGTATTAGTGACCTTTCTGTCGCACTAACTGATAAAGAAATGATGTACTTATCCGGCCAAGATGTGTAGTTTTGCGCTCGTGCGGATTGTCACCGTTGTGGTCATGATGATTAGCTTTTGTGTTCACTTGTTTTCTTTTGTTTTCCCTCTTGTTTGTGTTTGGTGTTCTTGGTATTTAAGATACCTTTGATGTGAATAAAAATCTAGTTGCGAGTCAGCGCTTGTGGTGTCCATTCTTCGTTGTGTCCTGTAGTTTTACTGCGCTGTTCAAATATGAATTCTTGGAGAGTTCCCGTCCACTGCTACCGACTGTTCCCTAGCTGTTCCTTAACCATCGTCTTCCGGTCAATTCTTTGTCAGGGGGCCTTGTAGCTCACCCGAGTTCTCGTTGAGTATCGGCGGCACTTCTTTCTTGCATTCATCGACCATGCGCTATCCATCGTAGACGTTTCTGGAGGTACCAAGGGCTCTAGCATCTCGCTGCAGTCCTGGCCTCCAGTGTACGTGGAGGCTTCGTCTGTGTCGGTGATCTTTGGCTGTGCAACATTAGGTTCTGTTGCCGATGCAGGTGATCCGTGTTGTTTTTCCATTGCCAGGCTTGCACCAACAGGTGGCTGGGTCTTGGAATCAGTGCCGTGGTTTGTCCCAGTGTCAGCTTCTTTGGCCAAAATGTTCTTTCACATTTCTTCTTTTCACAGAACTACGAGGAGGACATGGCAAAGAAGATACCATCAGCAAACCGCAGTGCCAGACTCCACAGGAACCGTTTTTCAATTTATCGGATGAGTTTGATGAATCAGATATTCTGTTTATATTCAACACCACAAGTCAGTTGTGCGAATCTACACTCATCGACCCAAGACATCATAACAACACGTTCAAATCCCGCTTCGAGTGTGTATCTGCCTGTAATCCGAGTAAGTAGCTCTTTAACTGTGCGTTATACACTCCGGGCGCATCATCTGGTTGGCCGCCAGGTTACTGAGTGCCCGCAGTTGAACACTTAAACACTCACTTTCGATGTGGCAGCAGACTGCGTAGTTTTGTGTCATGGCGTCCCTCATAGCCTGAGTCGCTTTGGAACATTAAACCCCCACAGACCCATCTCTATGTGTCACATTGCGTTTTTCTTCAAATGCCGTGACAGCTCTCCTCGTTTGAGCTCCCGTCCATTAGTGGTGCGCGGGCGAAGCCTTCTGCTCTATCTACAGCCTGTCGACATGTATAATGTAGTGTGCAGTTTTCCACGTCACAGCACCTGTGCCTGTGTGTGATTATGTTGCTTCTTGTCCAGCGTGTGTTTTGCAGGTGTGTGAAACAGAGACCTTGGGTGTGTTAATAGAATCTTAGCGCGACCGTACAGCCAGTATAGGGTATAGTGGTTGCTGCCGTTGCCGTCACTGTGTACGACAGGATTTTGCGCACTGTCGTAGCTACTGTAGTTGTCGAATTTACCGCACGACGGTGCTGCAAACTAAGTAATGTGAAAACTCATATGTACCCTGGGTTGCAAAATCGATTACGTGCAATGCATATAGCGCATACACTCGTGTAAGTGATGTTCTTTTTTTCCTAGATTTTGACTATTGATGCGGTCCTCAAATGAAAGCCACACTTTTTAACTCAGTTTTCTTGACTACAGTGCAACCCAGAATTATGCGTACTTCGTTCATGAGGCGACACCGATTTTATGAACAATTAACGCGGACCTGTTAGAGAGTTGGAACGTTGAAAGTCTATATGTTCGACGACATGCTCGAACCTTGCTTAATGAAACGGGCTGGTAGTTCATCCAAGAGGCAGACGTCACGTCACAGCAAATTACTCCCAGTTAGGATCAACGTGGACACATTTGCGTACAACCATCGTTTCGGCAACGATTCAGAAATGCGCCTCTCGCGCGACATTCGCGGCCATCAGTGGGAGGCGGCTGTTAGGTGCTGTAAGGTTCACGCAATTCAGTGTTACCTTCTTTTCATTAAGGGGACTGGTTATTTCGCTGTTGGCAGCTTACCGCGCAACGTACCGAAGAAGAAAATTATGCACTGGTGAACGACATCTTACTCTTTGCCGCTGTTATTTTCTTTTGAAATTTCCGGAAGCAAAGTTAGGGGGTGCGGTCCTTACACGATCGCGGCCCATACACGAGTGTATACTGTAAATTGCAATTCGCATTACTTTGAAACGTGTACTGCAGAGTAAAATTTAGCAGGTAACAAACCGTGAAAAATAAAACTCAAACCGGGCAGGAAAACGAGAACGGGCAAAACATCTTGAAGGGACCGACCACTGACCAAAACGTCATCATCATCATCAGCCTGACTACGCCCACTGAAGGGCAAAGGCCTCTCCCATGTCTCTCCAGTTAACCCTGTCCTTTGCCAGCCGCGCCCACCGTATCCCCGCAAACTTTTTAATCTTATCCGCCCACCTAACTTAATTACTGCCGCCCCCTGCTACGCTTGCCTTCTCTTGGAATCCACCCTATTACCTACCCTTGAGGGACCGTTACCTTAAGGGTTACTCTATGCGGTCATCACGGATGTGCACCCTTTGTTTAGCACACAGGGTTATATCTGCCCTCCATATCCAAGACAAAAAGTAAATCGATTATTCGCATCCTAATTTCACTGGATGCCTCCAGGAAAATTCTTGGTTTATCGTTTCCCACTATCACATTTGCATACATACTAAAAATTGAAACCGCTGAGTATCATACGTATTTAGAGTAGTTATACTCGCAGTTGTAGCTCAGGGGCTATGGCGTTCAGCTGCCGTGCCCAAGGTCGCGCCGTGCCCAGCTACAGCAGCCGCGTTTTGATGGAGGCTGTAGCAAATGGGTCGCAAGCCCCAAGGGTAGCGTTGGCCTGGCGGCCTGTGGCACAGCTGGAAACATCCGAAGGTCCTGGCAAAGGATGAGTCGACTGCCAACAGAACAACTTGTTTATTCTAGCATCGCAAAAGAGCAGCCGGTCAGGGCAACCACGTTACTCGACGGAAGAAATCGAAGCCTCGGCGTCCGTTGCATCCGCGCCGGCTATACCGCGCGTCGTAGGCGAAACGTAACAAGGCCAAATGTAAACGACGCCCGTGCGATGTCAGCGTACCTTAAATGACCCCACATGGTCGAAATAAATCCGGGGCTATCCACTTACTGCATCCCTCATAACCGCGTGGTGCGCAGCGTCGCGAAGCCCCAAATACAAATTAGTTGCACTTGTGCCTTCAGCAGTGCAGCCAAAGACCAAATATGCTACTCTTTTTGAGAGGACCAGGCTCCCTCCCCCTTCCCCCTACCAATTTTCCCTGGTTTTACTTCTGTTTCCAAGTGCAATATTGATGCCTTTTGGTAATTCCATTCAGGCCAGGGCGCCCCATTCTGTGCTCAGAAACCGCGGAGTGCTTGCAATGACTCTGCCACATCCGACGAAGCTGAAGTATCGTACTTCTACAATGTATCATCAAGGAAATGCGAAGAGTACCGAGACTGTGGCGGTTTCTACCAGGACAAAGAAACGGACGTGAATGGCTTCTACGATAATATCAATTGTCGATTCCAGTGCCAGTGAGTACTTCTATAATTAGCTACAACTGCAAAACGATAGCTTTCCAGTCACTACAAAATTATTCTCACCGAAAAGCACATTTATACTGCTCCCATCAGTTCAGGTGATTGCTTCGATTTTTTTTTTTTACGTTCAGCCCTTTTGTTTTTTTTCTTTTGCAGGGGGTTCAGCGAAGCAGACGTATACGGAAGTAACAAATCCGAGCATACTGAATAATAAAACACTGCCGACAAATTACCTGCTGTTCAGATGCCGAGCTGCTTGAGGGAGCAAGTAAACACACTCCCGTAAACTCCTTCTTTACACCTTTTAAGCGTGCATCCCTGCTGCACACTTTTCTATGCAAAGGCGGCGTACCGCACAGCAAATTCCTGCTAATCTATTACGCTACCCTAAGCATTCCTCCGAAATATTGCAGACGTTCGCTCTGGGCCGAAACTAGGAAGTTGGCAGATTGTTCCACCGCCTGCGACGTTTAGACGAAATGCGCAGCGCTGCTCAAGCCGCCAACCTAGTACAGAAACTGATGTCGAAGACGCCACCTACACCCGCCGTGTTGGCTCAGTGGTTAGGGCACTCGGCTACTGATCCGGAGTTCCCGGGTTCGACCCGCCGCGGTGGCTCAGTGGTTAGGGCGCTCGACTACTGATCCGGAGTTCCCGGGTTCGAACCCGACCGCGGCGGTTGCTCTTTTATGGAGGGAAAACGCTAAGGCGCCCGTGTGCTGTGCGATGTCAGTGCACGTTAAAGATCCCCAGGTGGTCGAAATTATTCCGGAGCCCTCCACTACGGCACCTCTTTCTTCCTTTCTTCTTTCACTCCCTCCTTTATTCCTTCCCTTACGGCGCGGTTCAGGTGTCCAAAGATATATGAGACAGATACTGCGCCATTTCCTTTCATCCAAAACCAATTATTATTATTATTATTATTATTATTATTACACCACCTACAACTAATAGCAAAGTACATAGAGGGCTTCGTTGTCTCTTGACCTCTGCGATGTGGCCACTGGAAAAAGCCCGGTTCCGAAGCGAAGTTTTTGCAAATGGTATAATTGAAGAGCGCTGCCGAGCCGCGGTATTATTCAAATACATTAGGAAATCACCTTGAAGTGCGCTCCATTTCGCGTTCAATTCCAATGATGTTCATCTTCAAGATAAAGTCACTATTAAGCGGGCAAGGTTTGAGCAGCGTTCCGCAAAACGAGGCATCTGCAAACTTGAAAATTTTATTTGTTTTCCAAACCGACTGCGTTCGAATAAACCATCGAAAGCGAGGAAGAGAGGAAAAACGCTGAAGTAAGAAGGAGCACAGACAATCCAACAAAAGAAAGCATGCAAAAGTCGAGAAAACATACAAATCGAAGGAGAGGGGTGAACACAAAGGTTCAAAGCAGGTCAGATGTCCCATTTGCAATAAGTGCAGCTTGTGCGGACAGTTTTTGGAAGGTTCGCAACAGTCCGAAGCACAAGACATATAAGAACAGGGAACTGTGATATTATGCCTTGTTTCAGGACAAGAAAAACGTGGACCGAAAAACGAGAAAAAAGAATAACAGGCAACTCAGGGACAATATACATAATGCGGTAGCATCAAGCGGTGTTGACGCATACAGGCAACTCAGGGACAATATACATAATGCGGTAGCATCAAGCGGTGTTGACGCATACAGGCAACTCAGGGACAATATACATAATGCGGTAGCATCAAGCGGTGTTGACGCCTATTCCGGAAGTAACATCTCTTCCGGTTCAGTGAGGTTATTTCAGGTCTGGTGACGTCACGTCACACTCGTCACACGTCGCCTGGTGATGTCGAAAGTGACAATCCGCGGTGACTCAGTAGTCATATGGTTCTCGGCTGCTGAGCCGAAAGACGCGGGTCCGATCCCGATAAGCAATCCGAAGTGGTCAGAATTATCTGGAGCCCTCAACTAAGGCATCCCTCATAGTTAGAGTCTCTATGGGACGTTAAACCCCATAAATCAACCAACCTTACAGCACACGGCGCCACTTTTTTTTTCTCCGACGGTGCTTCCAAAGCTGCCACATGAAAAAAAAATCAGAAAACGCTATTCACGCCCACAAAATCCTGTGGGATACATGATAAAATTTTGCGGCTAGAAAAAATTCCAGTGTGGGAACATAAGCACTTGATGCAGTTGTCTTTATCTGAAAAGAGGAGGAGGAGGTAAACTTCATTAAAGAAGAGGTCTTAGGCGCGGGTTGGGGTGACGTTCCCCTCCCCGCGGTGGGCTCCTCTTCTAGGGCGGACGCCAGGTGGCCGACCGACGATGCCGTTCGGCGACCTCTTCGGCCCGCTCCGTGACTCGGAGTTGAACCTCCGGGTCCGAGCTGAGCAGCACGGCCTCAATTACTTAGAAGATGTTATTTCTCTAGTTAGGTGGTTGCCACTTTTACTGGCATTTTATAAAGTATGGTTAACACCCACGGGGCCTGGAATGAGTATTCCAAGGTGACCGTTGACAACTACCTGCATGTTCTATTGACGTTCATGCAAATTAAACAAAGGTTATATATCGGCCCGGTAAACATTGCCACAGTTAAACAAAAAGGCTCATCCCCCCCACTCCCAAACTTCCTATCCCCGAACATGAACCTGGAGCACTCTCCACCTCCTGCATACCTCTGCCTCATTTGTGAGGCCACCTGAATAATGGGACACATGAAGACACACAGAACACATACAGCAATTTGTTGTGTTTTCTTACATCCCATTGTTCCAGCTAGCCCCACAGGAACCACACCAACTAGTCCGGAAGAATGCCATTATGCAGTACTTCTGTTCTTTTTTTTCTCCATGTGATGAACATAAAAAAGGGTCGAGTCAACATTGTGCATTCAAGGAAAGGGCTGAGTCGGGCTGGTTTATTCATGTTGCACGGTACGCCGAAACAGGGCTGACGGACGTTGACAGAGCACATGCGTGTCTTCTCTTCCGTCCCGTCCACCAGCGCTGTTTCGTCGTACCGTTATTGTGGATGCCTGTATCCCTCTTCAATATTATACAGATTTTATACCATTTCAATTGCAGTGACTATGGAGCTGATATGAGCAGAACTCCAGCATATTTTTTCGTATTTATTCAGAAGGAAACTTTTTATTTTCACGGCCTTGAAAGTGTTAAAAAGTTACCAACCATGCTATTTCTTGCATTAATACCCATTCTCTGTGAGACGTAAAGAAACATTAAATAATCCCATGTGGTCTGCATTAGTCCGTGGAGACCTCCACTATGGCGTCCCTCATAGCCCGTTTGTTGCTTTGGGGCGTTAAAACCAACAGTTTATATTTTTTACATTGTCTTAGTGCGGGACAACATAACGCACACATGCCATAGTTTTGTTTTAATGACACAGCGTTAAGGCTGGTTCACATGCATGCAAGCGGCTGAGCAAATTGAGAGACTGAGCGGCGTGTCTCAGCGAAAATTTCCGACCTGTTGGAACCTCGCCGTCCTTGCCGCTAGAGCCACCACAACGACTCAGAACTGGCTTTTCCGGCGCGTCGGTTGGATTAGCTAGTGTTTTCGCTTGCATGTGAAACAGGCTTTAAGGGTCCCGTTCAGCGGGAACGCCAGCGTGTTGAGAAAATCAAGTAGGTCGCGTGACCTTACGATGTCATCACAACCTGCCCACCGTGGCAGTTAAAGGGACTATGTAATGAATTAAAAGTCGCATGTAAATGTTTTCAATGCTTAGAAACGATGCTAATGAGCATTTACACTAAGTATGAGTCTTCGGAACTCAGCCGGCAATTTATTATGAATTTTTGAAAACCGTGTTTCTTTAAAATTCGCGGGCCGAATGGTGTGCTCGTAGTGACCGGCTTTGAAACTAAAATCGTGAAAAAAAACGTCACTATACCCATGACGTCAGCAGGACACCACACGCTGTCATTCGAGGGAGCCACGGCAGCCACGACGTCACGGGCACACTTCCGGTAGCCGTGAATCGTCTGCTCGGGCCGCCGCGCTAGCCCCTCGGGCAAGCGCGAGCCAGGGCATTGCCTCCGCGCATATGGTTTCAATTTACCTCTGCCGCCTCTTTTTGTCGGGAGTTCCGGCACCACCCGCAGTGTCTTATTCGTCCGAAACAACAGACAAGCAAAAGAATCCGAAGCGCACCGCAATCCAGAAAGGCGAACAGAGACCGCGGAGATGCTGCCAATGCTGCTGCTGGGTGCGACAACTGTCGTTACCAGCGGATGACGTGTCATAGGCGGGGCCCAGTTCCGGGCTTTTCTTAATTTTTTTCTGGTGCCCGGCATGTACGAGTTGAGGGGGAAAGGAAGAGAGTAACTTTTAATCTATATCTTGGTTGTTATTGATGCTAGCTCAAAAATTCTTGCACTGAGGTGACGAGTGATCGAATGCCAATCTCTCGTCTGCTTTATGTAATCTCAATTTATTGCATAGTCCCTTTAACGACTGCTTGTGAGGGGTTGCTCGGGAAGTGCAACGCAACTCTCGCAAGCCCCACCGGCGGCCACCTGCTGGAGCAGTGGCACACTGTTAAACCGCTGCACCACTGCGCCAGGAGCGGTACGAGGACTCCCCACAATCTATGAATGAAAAGCAGAGGATGACCAATTTTTTATATAGGGGCATGTAAGCAGAACCTAGGCAATGGAGATGTGTTGCTTGCCCAGGGAGGGATCTCTAATGCTATCACATTGCACTCTTAAAGGGACTGCGAAACACCGCTTGAACGAATGCCGGTTACACTTCAGGCGGATTCATTATGTCACATAGATGCTGACTCAAAAAGAATTACGAGAATCGATGCATACGAACGGGAGTTATTCAATGAAGAAATGTCAAAAACAAGCAAACAAAATGCTGCCCTCAACTCGATTTTCGTGCAGCTTCCCATTTCACTCTCCCAATGACGACACTTAGTGCAACCAATCAAAACAGCCTATCTGAGCACGTGGTGGAAGTTTGCACTCCATGGTTGTCTGTTCTCTGTAACTCGTTCATGCGAAGGCTGGCAGCGCCGTTTGCATGGTTACAACCATGTGAACAACCATGTGAACGCCCAGCTGACCCAGCGATGTTTCATCATGTCGACGGCGCAGAAGAGAACACTGATCAGCGACGTTCCGTTACTTATGGATCCGAACTCGAGCGCGAGATACTGTGACGGTGTGACAGCCTGCGCAAGATATCAGACACATTTAGCATAGCACGCACCGCTACTGCTTACCGCCAACAATCTCCCGTCGCTCCTAGCCCGCTGGTTTGGTCACGGCGAGCAAGGAGCGCGCGCTGTTGACGGGAACGTGGCGCCATCTGCCGCCGCCCCCCGGTGATCCCCTTAAGCTGACGATGCGCACTCCCTGCTAATTGTGAAACGAACGCATCCTTCCTTGGGACCGAAACGAACGCTTACAGAGTTCAATGGCTCGATCGGATGGATTCCGCAAAGCCGCTCTCAGATACTTAGAAAGTAGCCATAAGTGTGAGTGCTAGGTTGTAGGATTTTTACAGAGTCGCAAAATCCTTCGATGAAAAAAGTAGCCAGAGCCTCTGGTGGTATATTTTTGTTTTACTTGCTTTACAGTGTTTTTATTTAGGGCAAACAAGTTAGTTTTGTTAATGTAATATAAAACACAAAAACTTGACAAAACGTACCTCTAGTTATTAACACAATTTTCAGTATACTTACTCTGTTCAATCAAGCTCCCACTAAGTGATGTCATATCCGCTGCTAAAAACCGCCACTGTAAGGTGACACCGTCAGCGCCCCGAATTTGCTCTTGCAAGCTAATTAAAATGTTAAAAACTGCAGTACACGCAGTACGGCCGATGCTAATAGCATCACCAACTCATTCTATGCAACCAACAGGCAAAACAATTCACTGAAAATGTGTTTCGGGGCCCCTTTAAGGATAGGTTACGGGTTATGCGAGTGAAAAAAAGGTGTCGCTGTGTGTGAAGCAGAGAACTCCACACCACTGAAGGAACCCATTAAAGCTATCGCATCATAGCCTTAAAACTGAACTTAATTGGCTGAACAATTTTTGCTGCCATTCAGGAGGAAGAATATGACATATATTAAATGTTTATTGTTTAATGGAAAGCAGCTGGCCATCTGTGCCATGCAATTCAGGCCATTTAACACCTTGTAGCATTACACATTGATGTAGTCTTGGTCAAACGTCGTATGGCCACAATGTTCAGCTGCAGCGAAATTAATGTTCCTAGAATGCTCAGTGTAGCGGATAATTAAAAACATGTCGAGCAGGAAGCTTCTCTACCGCAAGAAACCTTCTGCTAGCATTTCAAGGTCATACGGTCTTTATTAGTGCTGTAATGGCTGTTATGCGGATGAACCAAAACGCCTTTACACTTAAGACTTGACCAAAACTGTACCTCAGCCCAAACACCCATTAATTTTAACACCAGAGCGTTAAGGAGCTCGCGAGGCGAAAAAACCGACGTCGTCAACGTCGCCACAGTCGAAGGCTGGTGTGGCTCTGTTGCGTTGTTAGCAGCTCCGGAGGCTTTGCGCAGCTTGGGAGAACGGAGCTCTTCAGTTCTCGCGAAGGCCACCAGGAACGTTGAGCATGTCACATTCGCTCGTCCTTCAGGAATTGGAGTTGAAAGTTTACACTGCGCATGGGAGAGACTAGGTGCATTGTGGAGTGATCCAGTCATGTGGGTGGTCTAAAGAGCAGGCACTAGAGCATTTCACTCTTATGGCAGAGCTTAAGCTGCTGCCAAGTGCAGCCTTTTCATAATTATTTTTTCCTCATAACTTTGTGCACCTCTGTCCTGCTCTTCTATACCCAATTCCCTTCCCCACACAGCGTAGCATGTCAGCTAATTTTTCTTGCCAGCTAAAATTTGCTTTTCAATAAAGGGTTTATCCCCTCTCTCTCAGCTTGTGCTGTGGAGTATTTTTTTACTGGTAGAACTGACCATTCAATAATGCATTCATAATGGACAGTGTTGCCATGTTATATGTGGAGCAAGTTGCATGGTATTACCAAGGTTTTTTGATTACCACCAATGAAACTGCTAAACTACAATCAAATGAATACCAACACCTTTTATTAAGAACAAAAGGTGAAGCACAAGATGCTATTACATCTCCAATGCCAAACATATCTGTCACAGGACAAAAAAAATTCAAAATATGACATCTACAATGCCATTACATTCTGTACAAAGCCAACACAACAACTGGCGTATGAGGATGAGGAATGAAATTTAAACTTAGATGGACAAAAGGTATTCAAAATTCTTTCCTCCCTACTACAGACCTTTCCAATAAGGGCTCCCAGGGCATCACCATTATGCTCACTCACGTACGTGAAGCCAGCATAATGGAAGAAGCAGCAGAACCAGTTTACAACAGCCCAGAGAGGAATGTTTTGTCATCTCCCTCACCCTACAGAAAGGTCTATACCAAAAAGGTGTCATGTATAAAGTCAACCACCGAAGTAAGAAAAACAAACAGCATAAAACAGTGCTCCGGTATGTTGCACAGGTCTGGCAGGTGAAAGCAAAACTGCCAGTAAACATCAGTCTTATAAATGGCCATTTCCTTTCATGTTCCAAATGTCTGCCATGTGGTGCTGTCCAGTGCAATCAAGAACATGAGCCAAAATGCTGTTCTCTTCTCTACCAAACGCAAGTCTCGTATATAAGGTAGTCCAGTTAAATTACCAACAAAAGAGGCAGTCCAAAACACTGTTCTCCGGTACATCGAGTTGCCTCATATGGGACAGTCAGTGAAGTCAAAAACAAAATGCACTGTACAAAAAGAGAAAAGAATAACTGTACAAATGTTTTCTTTAACAAACACAGATATAAACTGAAACACATCAGATGTTTTTCCCTCCTGCACCAAACACGCTTGGCACTTGAGGTCATGAGGCGAAAGGCAGTCGCAAGGCGCTTTCACTTCGGCAAGACGATTTCCAAATCCGAAAAATCTTCAATGGAGTTCACGAAAAATTCCTGTAAAAGAAAACGCTCCATCAAACAACCAAACAGCATAAAATCAATTGTTCGGTCCGTATGGATGGCAGAAAAAAACAATCACTCCATAAAACGACCATGCACTCTGTGCCAAGACCTTTGAAAAAATTGACCGGATAATTGATTAAGTACCATAGCTTGCCAGCAATAGCATAAGCAAAACAACATTGCATATAAAAGAATGTGGATGCGGAGTGTGGGGCTCTACGGCCCCTTTTTAGCCATTTAAGCTGCGCGCGCTCCCTTCCAATCATCTAGGAGTGCGTGCGCGCAGCTCAGATGTGGATGACCGAACTGTTTCTCGCGAGAGGTGTGTGATCGCTGCGGTGGCGACTTGATAAGGGCAGCGAAATCAGCACGCGGATGATTCCTGTAGGAGTGCTGCCAGGGCGTGATCACGCATTCAGCGGCCAGCACAAGCCATTGGATGTACACAGACAGCTGGGCAGCAAACTACCAGGATGAAGAGAGATGATGGCGTCTGCAAAGATGGAATAACTGTTTGGGACGAGTGACTGCTACATGAACAGCCAGGTTTCATGTACTGATTCGAGCTCTTACCGTTGCCGCTTCGTGCCATTCAAGTCTCGCTATTATTTTTTTTGCTTGCCCGCTCTACTCAATGTATTTTTGCTCTGCTGCACTCCGGTGTTAGCGCCCGCTTTCTTGTAGGCTTAGCATTGCGCTGTCGAGAGTCTCGACCACATGCCTGGCTCCGCCACTATGTTCTGTGATGCGCCCCTTTGGAAGCGCTGATTTCATCCGGAACAAGCTGGTATCTTTTATGCCGACTGTGGGTGAGTCACTCGTTGGGAGAGACCACGGCTCGATTACCCCATTCCCTGGAAGGAGAGGCTTTGAAATGGCAGACCATTAACCTTAGTGCAGGTTTTTGCAGTCAGCGAACTCTGCAAAGGTAAGCACTGGAAACAGAAGTAGCAGATTCTTTCCATACCTTTTTGCTGGTTAAGAAGCTTGCACTGACTAAAGTTTTCGATATGGGGACCAAAGCTAGCAGCACAACTACATGAGGCTACAAAGCAATGCTTGCATACATAGGTTAAAATACATGCACAAGCTGCTCCTTTAAAACGTGCCCCTATGAATTGGTGACCGGTTATGATGTTTTTCTCTCATGTTTATAGGCAAGGCATGAGCACAAGAAAAATTTCAGTGTACTTTCTTAAAAACAAATGCTTTGAGACAAATGCTTTGCTTGGAGTGACAATAGGAGCACCATCTGTCAGCAACGCTATGTAATGGCAGCTGGAATGATTTCTTACATTTTACAATATAGTACAGTGTCAAGGTTTCTTCGAAGTGTTATAAGCTGACTACCATACAGCACAAAGTCCCAAGTATAGTTTGAGGCACCAGCAGCAATGCAAAAAGACTCATCAAAAGCTGCACCGAGGCTTATCTGCTTCCACACCATTATAATAAGACGTATTCAGATGAGCAATGAAATCCCTCCCTAAGCACAGGTAACCCCCTGGCACTGTCCCTATCTTCCCAGACGGCTTTGTCCTACCAGGACCCTGCACATCTGCGGCTGCAGCCTGCACTGCCCCATCGCTCCTCGTGAGCAGACAGGCCAGACTCCGATTTGTGGCCTCGTCCACAACTGCCAAACTGGCCGCCATTCATTTGGCTGCTGACATCTTGAGCGAGCGCCCTGGGGTCAAGGGGGCAGTTATCTATGCTGACTCCAGGGCAGCTCTCCAGCTCCTCCAGAGGCCCTTCAAGGGTACACCATCGGCCGCGGGCTGTCTTGGCGGCTTGACGCCATTTGCACCAGGGGTACCCGCATCCGGCTGACGTGGGTGCTGGCCCAAGTTGGAGCCCAGGGCAACGAGGATGCCGACTCCCTGGCCAAAGCGGCACACTCCCTTAAAACTCCTCTCCAGGGACTTCTGCCCCTTGGACCTGGCCAGGAGCATAGTGGATCATCACCTCCTTCTTGACCACCCAGATCCCAGGGTGGCTAATGGACATCCACCACACCCACTTCCATCTGTTGGCCTGGATTGCAAAGAGCACAGCCCCCTCCTGAGACTCGGGGTAGGCTGCACCAACACCGGCTCCCGCCTCTTTTGCCTTGGCCTCTCCGCCTCCCCCGGGTGCACACTCTGCAATGACCCAGCGGAGACAGCCCAGCATCCCCTATGTGAGTGCCCTGCCTTTGTGCCCACAAGGACAAACATGGAGGCGGGTTATCGCTCCTTGGGCCTCCCCTGCTGTTCAGCAGACCACCTTCTCTTTCCCGGCGGCCACCACCCTGCCAAGGCTCTGGCCGCCTTTAGGCCTGAGGGGGCAGCACATGCGAACTGGCATGACCATTGCGGCTGCACGCCTACCCTCTCCTTTCAATCTTCTTCCCCTCCCCCACCTCCTTCTATGACACGCAGGCAGTGGGGCGTGGAGGCCAGCCCTCCAGTAGACCAGCCAGTGTCTTCCCACTTTCCATTCTTCCCACATCCACAGAAGAAGAGAACCACACCTTTGAAAGGCCACACAGTGCCGCAGCTTCCTGTTTTTGTCCAGTGGCGGAGACATGGACTGTTTGCTCAGCCAGCACGAATGGCCCGCTTCCTTGCGGTTTTCTTTCTTTTTAGGCATGGCCTGAGCAGCATATTTTTTTCCAGTCTGGCTAATTCACAGCCTATATTCTTTGGGGTGCCGCCAGGCAGCGGCATCTACCATATCCCTCCACACTAGATTACCGCTTGTGAATACCGCTTTAAGGGCAAATACACGTCAAAATGTCTAGGAGTTGCACGACTGGCAGAAAGGTGCAGCTGAAAATGTGCATCCACCAAACCTTCAGCGTGCCAGATACGACGCGTGTAGTGCAAGCAGCAGGTACAGAGGTGCCACACTCGTGCCCACTAGCATCCTGCGCTGCAAGTATGCGCAGACCAGTTTCGGCACGCACGCACGCTTTGGAAATGTCCGTCGGAGCTTTGGTGATAGTCATCGCCGGGTGTATAGGTAACGTCGAGCATGTTAGATACCCCGCATTTCTTGAAATAACAACCAGCAAGCTCCTCGGGAATGCTGGCCCAAGCGCCCGCGATCCGAATGCACAGCGTGGTTGGAGAGGTCCGTGTCCAGCGGCAGTAACTGCAGGCTCTCCCTACCTCATACAGACAATGTGGCAGCGCTTGACACGGTGTTGATGCTTTCAGCAGCTACAATTACTTTCTTTTTAAAAGCAGCCAAGTGCTGCTTTCACAGTCCAGATGTCATGCAAGGTGCAATCGTCCTGGTCGTCACTATGTCAGGTCAGCGCAATGAAGTGGCGTCGAATTCGAAGCTACCGACCTACACTACTGCTGTAGTGTCACCTCTCGCTGGAAGCATGATGATGGCGCTCAATAATAGACTTTTAGCAGAGCAAGTTTGTGCACCTGCTCCTCTCGGTGCCGCTCCCAGGTGAGCCAAGCGGAGCGCGAAGTGACGCAACGAGCGGGCCTCGCAAAACTTGCTGGCCTTGTGCGGATTTTGATCGAAAATGTTTGGATCTGCGTATAATATGAGGTGGAAATTTGACATGCTAAAATTCGGAAAAAACTATTATATGCAGGTTTTTACGGTAACTGCCAATGTCAGCCACCTTCCATGATGCAGCATGACGCCCCCTTAAGGCTCCTAAAGCTGCAACATAGTCACTCCTGACAGCACACAAAGCACTCCCATAGCATTACGAGGAAGCATAATGATCGATAAGAGGTACAGCCTTTGTCAGAAGCTTAGAGCCACGAGGGTTTCCTTCTAAGCCATGCAGTGGGGCGACTATCATCTGTGGGATTCCTACCCATTGAAAGGGGCAGGACCATAAATCTTCTTACCTTCAGGAGATCTCAAAGGCTCAGGATGCATTTCGAGCCACTCAGTGTGGCTCGGAAGCAAACTTCTTTGGCCCTAAACTTTTGACAAAGTGTGTACCAACTCTGGTTACACAGTAAAGCCTCGTTAATTTGGCCCCCATTAAACCAGGAATCCGGATAATTTGAACTGCCGGCTCCGTACCGGCCAACGGACATGCAAGTCTATGGCGTCAGACGTTCGCTAATTCGGATGGTACAGGTCCCGCACCAGTTAATTTGAACGGGCTCCCAAAGGGAGGCCGTATGCAGGTATGACCAGCACAGCAGGAGACTGTTGAAATAGCCCTATTCAAGACCCAACTTCCATGCTGCCGAGTCGTTCCACACCTCCGAGTGCGTGCGATGGCAAACGTGACCGAAGAATGGACAGTCCCGCCTTTGAGAACAGTCCATACGGTTTCGCTTTTCAGAGCTTCGGCACCATCCGACAGAGATGCCGGCTTGATCAGCCAGCCAGCCAGCAAACCTAACCCAGTTGAGCACCGCATCCGACGTTGGCTGACATGTTGCTTGCGTTTTAATGTCAACCCATAGATAAAATAACCAGCAGTGGTCGCACGCTCACCTTTTCCACAGCCAGGTGAAGCAGTGCCACAAAGGCCACTGGGATGTTGAGGCTCTCGCGGTTGATGCGATTCAGCCGTGGCCGCACACGTCTGTACACCTGTCCAAAGGTTAGTGGGCCGTTGCTGGTTGCCCCTTCTTTCTCCTGCTGCTCCTCGCTCACACTGCCTCCACTCGGGATGTTCTCCTAGGAACAAGCCAGCATTCACAGCAGCAGTGACACAGTGCAAAATCCTACTTAATGACATTCAAAGAAATGAACTGTACTCGTTAACTGTGAATAACAGCGCAGAGAAAAAGGACAGAGGAAGCAGACAGGACTGGCACTGACTAACGACTGCGATTTATTAGAAACACAAAAATACATTTTTCATCACCAGTAGCACATGTACAACACCAAACGACAAACCGATACCTCAAGTGTGAACTAAAATGTGAATGACTGAACTAACATGCGCTCCGGGTCGTGAAAAAAAAAAAGTATATTTGTGTCTTTCTAATAAACCGCAGTTGCTAGTTAAGAGGCTACTGTGCTATAGCTGCTTAGCCACTGGCGCAAAACCAACCGAAAAGGGGGAAGACAGCCCACCTTGTTGTCACCACTCATTGTCTCCCACATTGCCTGCTTCATGTCCTTCATGTCGAACCTCTTGAATGAAAACTGGAACTTGGGAATCTGAAATGATGACAGCGATGCAATGTGTGCAGCTATGCTTAGCATCTGCCTCGCCAGCCTCCTCGTACAGTTGCTTGGAAGCTACCAGGCATCTGAACATGGTGGGGTAAGCGTATTTAACTCAGACATGTGAGCGCAAATTTAATTTCTAGTTTCGAAGCAAATACAAACAAAAGTTGTTAGTAAATGGTGTTCGATTTGCAACCACTCTCAATATAAAAAAGGCAGCGTAAAGTTTAAGAACACAAAACTTTTTCATAAAACGTCATGAAAAGAAAATCCATAGGCAATCATATGATGAGAGGCAACAAATCTTCATTAGCAGTATTGGTAGTAGATTTCACTTTTGTGCTGATCGCCTTCCCATTGAATAATGCAACAGCAGCTTAGTGGTTAGGACACTCAGCTATAGAGACTGAGTAAAAGAATTTGAACCAGACCGTGGCGGGCGCGTTTCAATGGAAGTGAAACGCAAGCCGCCTTACACCAGTGGCTGCGGTTCGCAAGACCGGAGCCAGAGCCATCAGCAAAACAGTCATAGGCAGCCATCTGCACATTAATTCTGACTCTGCTGGAAGCGTTACCTACGCTACTGAAATTGACTTCGGCAGCATTTTTGGTGAAGCCTAACGAGATACAGGCATATGTGGATGCGCAAGAAAAAAAAAAAAGAGTGGCTGAATTACTCGGAATAAATCTGTTGAAGCGGAGCCTCGCTCCGAAAATTGTTCATTGTGGGGTAAATAATTGCATTGCCTAATATGGTTCACTGAGAAGAAATCAGAACTAATTTGCTGTTGAGAAAATTTTACTGTAGCTGCGCTCGTAGCGGGGTTTGACTGTACTCCTTAGCTTCAAGTCCACTCCAACTTGAAGGATTCCATCAAACACATTAGATCAAATCCACACAGCTGCTGAACACAATGCCCAGTGTAGTCAGGCTACCTGTACATGCCTTAGAGAAAACATGCTGTAAAAAAGAAAAAAAAAAAACTAACCTTTACAGGACCAGCGGCAGGAACATCATCAACGGACTTGGGTTCAGGCTCAGGAAGGGGCAAGGGATCTACTACATTAAGCAGCCCAGGGTCAGCCCCTTGGTCCATAGACATGTTTGAATCCTCATTAACCTAGCAGAAAAAGCGCGCCAAGAAAATAAATCACAAACAAGCCACAAACATGCAACAGTAGAAAGACCCCAAAGTAGATTACTGACCAATGCCTGGGATGGGAAATTATAGGTTTAAGACAGGCAGAAAGCAGAGTGGGTCAGGGAATAAACGCGGGTTAATAACATCCTAGTTGAAATCAAGGCGAAGATATAGGCATGGGCATGGGCAGGGCATGTAATGCGAAGGCAACACAATTGATGGTGTCTTAGGGTAACTCAATCGATTCCAACGGAAAGCAAACATAGCGGGGGCAACAGAGTCAGGAAAGAGGACGAGATTAGGAAACTTGCGGGGATAAGGTCGCCACAGCTGGCACAAGACAGGGAGATGCCTTTGCTCAGCAGTGAATGTAGATGGGATGGGAGGAAGACGATGTCTGGATGCTTATGACACCGCAAATAAAAAGGAGGAGACTTGCAGACACTAATGGCACACCTTTTCCAGCTTCCATGTTTTGACCAAGTGGTACCTGACTTAGACGTACAGTAATCCCTCGTTATAACGAAATCGCTTTACTCGAAATATTGTTTTATTCGAAATTTCTTCCCGTCCCGACCCAAACACATGCATTTTAAGCCGCATTACTCGAAGCACACGAAGAGCTTGACCCGCTAGAGCGAAGTGGCGAAGTGAGGCATCACACTTTTGCATGTGCAGTGTGAAATTAATACCGCCGACGAATTAGTCTCATACAGACATAGGCCACAAAAGTACTAAACACACGACCGATGACCTGCCTAGTAACGGGTACCAAGTGAGTGGAGAGTGCCCCCAGCTGTTTACAGCGGAGCGAATGGAAGCTGTCAGATTTCATGGTGCAGCGCGCTTGAACCATTAATCTTGGTTGCAATCCCGGTCACTGATGTCCCTCGTGATAGAACACACAAGACAAAGTTTTCCTCACACTTTGCGATGCCAGAAAACCGCGATCTCTTGAATGCCGAAAAGTGGCCAAAAGACCGTGGCCAGACTTGCGTCATACCATTCTATGGGGTGCGCTTGATGAGTAAAGTTTTACCGCTCTAAGGAGCGCTTCTCGCGCTGAAACATGGCAAAAAACACAAAATAAGTGTCCCTCCGATTATGGGCCCATTCACACTTGAGAGTCGCAGAGGTCGTGCGACTGTTTTGGTCGAAAACTGACAGTCGAAAACTGACAGTCACAAACGGTCGCATTGGTCGAAAAGCGACTGTTGTAGGCCAGTCACCATCTGCTCGATTTTCCAGCACTCCGACTGAGAGTCTCAAACCGCTGAAGTAATCAGCGAGAGAGCCGAGCATTCGGCAATGACGCCGACCATGGATACGCCAGGCAACGAACTGAGCTGCTCCCTGGCTGCCGTAATCGTCTCTAAGCCTAACAGTTTCATATCGGCCAAAGCAGCTGGGTCTCTTGAAAGCACATGAACGTCATTCCCGAGAGTTTTCGCTTCAAACAAGAAGGCGTCTTGCATGTGTGAACAACGGTGTTGTCGAGCTGCTGCCTGGTCGCATGCCCTTTGCCATGTTCGACGCGAGGAGCTACATTAACGAATCGGGAAGAAAACTTTAAGGAAGCCAGTCTAGAAATTTGCTCGCCACTCGACATAACCGGCCTGCATCACAATAATACACCACTCCTAGCTTCGTTGCATTTTTGACTGTGCAAATGGACAGATAACTCGCCGAAGACAAGAAAAATCCAAGCATTGCCAGCGGTGAGTCAGGCTGTCAACATGACACCATGATATCTCCTCGGCAATTTTCTCGAGCCGGCCATGCTCAATTCGCCCCATCTGACTAGACAAACCGTCCATGCTCAATTCGCCCCATCTGACTAGACAAACCGTCTAAATGCGTGGTAGGGTCATTGAATTTTGTTCCTAAACATTTGTCAACGGCGCGGACGCGGCGCTGCACAAACACCGACACTTGACATATGGAATTAGCAAAATGTCGTCGCGCTAATGGTGCGTCGAGAAACTTTTTGCAAACTTCACGGCTGCACACCTCGGGAAAAAAATTGCCCAGTAATCATGCAAAGCCACTACTGCAATACCGTTCAGTTTTCACGATCGCGCTGCGTACCCACAATGAGCGGCTAATCGGTTTTTGAGCACAACAAACACAACCTCAGACTCTAGCGACGGCATTTACGGCACTTTCCAGCACGATACTCTTGCAGTCTTCCGAGACCCCCCCTATAAAAGCGGCCACTGCCTTCGCGATTTGAAATACCCCGGAGGTCGCTGACCTCATGCAACGCTTGGTCAGGTTAAAGCAGGGGTTGCACGTGCCCAGTGAGAACTTGAAACAGCCAAAGCTCACTGCCTTTTATTGAACCTGAATAAAGTTTTGTTTCAATGAATACATTGTATATAAAGCTTTGTTTCAATGAATACATTGTATTTTGACTTCCTCGCAGTTGCGGCGCAATTAAAGCTCGACTGCTTTAGCTTTTCTTGGGTGGTCGCTTATATCGAGTTACCGCTTATAACGAATTTTTCCGCTGTCCCGCTGACTTCGCTATAACGAAGGATTACTGTACATTATTAAACAATAATAAAGTACTCCTGTTTCTTGCAAATATGGACCTGGCACATCTGGGTGAGCAATTCACACTTCAGTTTGTTTTGCTTCAATAATTTGTAGTATTCTGCATTTCTACACAAATGAGTAGTAAACAAAGCTCCCTTAAATAAGTGTGCTAGGCACAACAATGAACAACTAATCAGATTCCTCGCATAACAGAGCCATTAGAAAATTACCGAAACAGTTGCTCAATAATTTACAGTCATGCGATTTTGTGAAGATTACAGATTTTTGCAGCATGGAAAGCAGGGCAATATTTTAACATTAACTTCAGCTGTAAGAAGAGCACTATTAGCATATGTGCAGTAAATTGGACAGACATTGGTCATTATATTGACTCATGAACAATAGTCTCTTCGAATTGAAAACACAGGCCATGCTTGCCAAATAAAGCTGAATAAGCAGATACATACATCTGGGCAGAAGCCACCACCCATGTCATCATCAGCATTGTCACCGTGCTCAGAATCGGTGTCTGTTGGCTGTGTGGACACAAACCTGGGAACCTGAAAACAGCAACAAGAGGTGTAATCGTACACTACTAAAAAAAGGTCAACTGTTAAGATGCGCAAATTCAGTCCCTCAGCCTTATAGCAACTCCTGACCTGTATCAATAGGTTACCACATTCTGATGAAAAACTGGATACACTCACTGAAAGTGGCACTTTTATAAGACTGAAAAGGTAAAAAAATTAAATACATGTATCGCTGCCTCTGGCCGTTCTCATTAGCAAACTGCAATGATGTCAAAATTTTTTTTATGCAGATCCCTGAGGCTAGCCTACGACACCATTCACTTCGTTAACTGTAATCATGGAGTCCTCTTCAGTCAGGACGTTACAAGCCTGAAAGTGGCAAGAAGAAAAAGGTTTAAATTTTTTAATCCAACTTCCCAGCAATAAATGAGTCTTTTTTACTGCCAAGCAAACATCAACATGTACACAAAGAGCCAAAGAGATTTTTACTGACAACAAAAAACCGGGACGGAGTTGAACAACACTTACGTTGCGATCGCTGAGCAGAACCAGGGTGCGCATGTTGACGTCCTCCCCGTTCCTCTTGTACGGAATCAGGACTTTGCTTTTCTTCCACGAGGCAAGCGTCGACTTTTCCAGCACGGGTGCCTTTTTCGCGGGCACGAAATCGCTGGGGTCGGGCTCGAGCTTCTCAAAATCCAACAGAGGGACAACTTTCTCGAGCCGCTTGCGACCTTTCTCGGGGCCGGTCGCCTTTCCTGCACGAACAAAACGAGATGGGCCTGAGCTAGCCGGTTCAGTGGCACTGACACACGTAAGAATGAAAACTTGTTACAGTAATAACTCTGCAACCAGCTTTGTCTAATTTACGGGGCTCTTTCCAAAGCTCTCACCTATGCTGTCTGTCAGAGGCACAAACATGTTTACAATCTCTTCAGTCAGGAATTAGTAGTATCCAGTCTACTAGTATCCGGTATTGTTGCAATAGCTACATTACGGTAGCATTTCGAGCCGTCGGCACGGCGGCGCCGCCACAATGTCACGTCGTTGGTCACGTGGTGCGGAGCAGCTGCCAGCGGCACGGCGCCGTGGCTGATCACGTGGTTCGTCACATGACCAAGTTTCACTCTGCCAGCTGTAGCTATCGCGTCACTCCAGGTTTAACCAAAGCTAAACCACCGCCAATTTTTTTCAATATTAGAGATTCGTGCAAAAAAACGCACCTGGACTGCAAAAAAAAAAAAATTCCACCCATCCCGACAAATAATTACGCGGTTATGTCTGCTCCTTATTTATAGGTCAAAGCAGTGTAGTCATGACTACACTGCTTTTAGGATTTCAATTATACACCTCTTGTGATTCATTTCTGTAAGGAGAAGTCGTTATGTAAACAATTCAACTTACAATGGGCCTTTTAAAGTGCTGGTTCAAGCAAGCGAACAAAAATGTAAACCTTCCAGAGCAACACAGGTACTTACAAGTGACATCCATCTTAAAAGGAGTTTCCGGTGTTCACTCACTTGTTTGGTTTCTGGTTTGGTTTATGGGGGTTTACCAAAAGACACTCAGGCTATGAGAGACGCTGTAGTGAAAGGCTTCGAAAAATTCGACCAGCTGGGGTTCTTTAATGTGCACTGACATTGCACAGTACATGGGCCTCTGGAACTTCGCCTCCATCGCAATGTGACCGCCACGGCCGGGATCGAACCCGCGCCTCTCGGGTCAGCACCCAAGCGCCATAACCACTGAGCCACTGCGGCAGCCCTTCACTCACATGTATGGCATTAGATGATTCTACATGGCTTGTCACAAAGGCCTTGAAATACTAGACTCACTCTGGCCGGGGCATTTTATGTATGTATTCGTATCATCCCGAAATTCACATCAGCCAAAATCGTATAATCGAGATTATAATGTATGTGTACACCGTGGCCGAAAGGAAAATGGCTGCCCTGCTTGCCATATTTCCCACGCATACTTCAGGGAAATAGGCACCCGGAACTAACCAATGTTAGTGGGCAAGAAAATATTTTTGCCACTAGTGGTGTCACAGGGAGAAAGGCAACAGTCTGGTTCTCCTCCTCACTCGTTTCCCTTGCTGCCCCTGTAATGCTGAAAGCCCACCTTACAATATGAATGGATGAGCAACCGTATGTGGCAGTTTGGGATGCACGGCATCTGTGTGCGGACCCGGAGGTGGCTGCCACGCCATATTTGGCGGAAATAAATGTTCCTCCTCCTCCATGCATGAGGCATGTCCATCTTACACCGCTACCTCACACCCTTACTGAGAGTTACTAAACGGTCCAACTGGCAGCAGCATCGTATACTGCCCCAATCACCACTGTAATTCGCACTACACAGAGGGTACACAGCCAAAGATTTTTTTCTTTCTTTTTGCCCTTTGTAACTCGTAACTGCGCTAAAGCAGCCTTTTTTTTATTACAATGCAGTGAGATATCGACACAGGCTAGCTACAGTTTGCCCTCACTGCCCCAATAAACGATACTGGCCCTGCAGTAGGGCACACCACAACACGAACAGAGAGAGGGGAAAGCCTAACCTTTCCCTGTGAGGCGCATTCGCCATTGTTCTGGTCCGTGCGGCACTGACGGCAGCTTGTCCGTGAAATACGAGTAGTCCTGGGGCACCGGAGCAAGATACTTTGTTATCTCCGCCAAGTTGTCCCTGCAGGAGAAGATGAAAACAATTTAAAAAAGGAAGTACTAACCACAGCCAACAATGAAACAAAACAAAATGAACATATTTATCTTCACAGGCATCTTTAAATAAAGGTGTCATGGGTGACAAACCATCAGCACTGTTACGTTTCGCCTACGACGCGCGGTATAGCCGGCGCGGATGCAACGGACGCCGGGGCTTCGTTCAAAGTGGCGGTCATTTTGGGCCCGTTCAGTGCTGCCGTAACGCCTCCCGCCAAGCGCGTCCAGGCAGGTTTCAATGCCACGTGTCGTCGTGTGTGCGTGTGTGTGTGTGTGCATGTTGGTGCCCACGCTTGTCAAAGCGCGGCAGCCGGGGGGAGGAGCTCCCCAACTGGGAGGCGAGGAGGTCTGACCGGCGCCGGCCCGGCGGACGCGTCACTTCACGTCTCAACATGTCCGTGCGTCGCCGTCTATTGCGACTCATCCCAAGCCGTTCCTTCTTGCCCTCGACTCCGAGGGTATAAAAAGGAGCTGCCCCGGACGCCAGAGAGAGACTTCGATTTCTTCCTTCGAGTAACGTGGTCGCCCTGACCGGCTGCTCTTTTGCGATGCCAGAATAAACAAGTTGTTCTGTTGCCAGTCGACTCATCCTTTGCCGGGACCTTCGGATGTTTCCAGCTTTGCCCCAGGCCGCCAGGCCAACGCTACCCTTGGGGCTTGCAACCCATTTGCAACAGCACAGAAGCTCAGATGGCCAAACTACATTCTCCAGTTGGCACTAAGTGACAAGATATTAGTAGCACTAGAAACCAAAAAAGCTGTAGCACGTGAGTGCACTGTCAAACCATGTACTTTGCCCACGTGAGCCAGACAGCGCAGACATCACCTCTCCACGCAAACCTGTGGAGCTACACCCTTCATGCAGAACAGGGAGCGGCGCCACAGCATTTTCAAAAGCGGGATACAGTAGCCGACAGGCAATTCGGACTCCAATAATTCGGACTTGTAGGATGTTTCGGACTTTGATGAGGCACCGTCAGTCACCCCATAGAAACGCATACATATTCGCGACGGATATTTCGGACTTAATAGCCCAAAAGTTCGATTTTTCGGACTAATTTCAGTCGCCTGCGGGCCACAATCGGCCATCTTATCGGCTTTTCGCCGACGCGAAAGGCACCATCTTGGATTGAGGTGGATTTACGCTGCAGTTGGATTGGCTTGACACACTTTCAGTACCTCACTGTTGCCAGTAGAGGTCCCTGCGCTCTCTGACACTTCGAGATGGCAGCCGGATTGTCGTCGCCGTTAACTTGTTTTTGTCGCAGACGTTGTCGCGGGCAGTTGTCGCTTGTCTCATACCGCCCATACATTGAAAATTGGTTGTTGGGGGAAGGAAGTTGTGGAGGAGCTATCTCACATCTCAGCGGGAAGGGATAAAGGAGGGACTGAGAGAAGAAAAAGGAAGAAAGAGGTGCCGTAATGGAGGGCTCCAGAATAATTTTGACCACCTGGGGATCTTTGTGCACTGACATCGCACAGCACAGAGGCGCCTTTGCGTTTCGCCTCCATCGAAACGTGGCCACCGTGGTCGGGTTCCAACCCGGGTACTCCGGATCAGTAGCCGAGCGCCCCAAGCACTGAGCCCCCGCAGCGGGTTTCATACGTTCACCATTCGCCGTTTCGTCACCTGGGTTTTTCTAATCGCTTCGACCAAGTGGCACTCAGTCTTCACAAAGTTACATCCGTTCGCCGTTTTGTGATTGCGTCCGGCGGTCCGGCTGCTTTGAACGAAAAGTGCCTTTTCTTTGCGTATGTGCGACGAGCGGTGTGGTGCACACTCTGGTTGTGGACAACATGGCCCCGCCGGGTCCGTCAAAGAAACGTGGGAAGTATTCCAGCTAAATGCAGTGACCTTGCTGTCTAGCGTGTACAGTGAAAGCACAACTTTGGCGCAAATACAGGCGCAAATCGTCGCCAACAAGAGAAATTTTCCGCAAGGTAAAATCAGTGACATTTTTAAGCCGATTTCATCTCAATAAAGTGATTTTTTTGTACTTCAGGGATTTTTCGAACTGTTTGATTATTCAGACCATCTTTCGGGTCCCTTCGAGTCCGAAAAATCGGTCGCCGACTGTATAAACTTAAATTCATGCATTTCCAGAACAAATCTCGAGTAAAATGATAGCTTGCACAAAGCCTCCTCATAACAATGAGGGTTTACTGTAACGATTGCACTCCCACAGCGGCAGTAGCAGCGTGCCCATTTTGCTGTGCAACTCAAGTTAACTGCTGACAGCAGAGGAGTTCCTGGACTTGTTTCAGTATATTAAGAGAAATAGGCAAAAACCAGCACTGAAGAACAAACGAACATGAAGAAAGCCTGTAACCCTTTTACTATTTGTCTTGCAGTTTACAAAAACGCTGTTCTCACATCTTACGCCACTGCCATCGGCACCATTAAAAAAGGCCACAAAAGAGCTTTGCACCAGGGGTAAGAGAAGCGATACTAGATACTACTGAGTCAACATCATCCTCCTGTAAAAACTTCTAACCTTGCTTAGATAGCACCAGAGATATTTACAATTAAAAGCAACGCTGCACCATTTCCCTCTCCACTCAACGACAGACTGAACAAGAAAAAAAAAATTAAGTTTATAGGCTGGGACCCTGCTCCATCCACAAATGCATGACCTGGCTTGGTTGTTTACTTTTTATTTTGCCATTTGCTCCATCACTACAGCACGTGAGTCGTATGATGTAGTCCGACAGGCTTCATACAAGAAACCAGCTCCATCGGACATCACCAGAAGGAATTCTAAAAAAGATTTCATATGAGGATTTCTGGTTATCTTGAAGACTTGTACAGATCGCGAGCGCTCAATAGTCTTTACATATTGAACTTTTTACCGTCACTTTCAAAACCATTGCCTTTAAGGGGAGATGCAGCTTTCAGCAAATTTTTTTGATGTCTTATGCTCAGTTTCCTACGAATACATATTAGAAATAATTTGGTGACTACCCTCACGAAACTTCACTGTTATATCCCCAGGAAATTGTTTTCTAGCATATATTTTTCTTATGAATCTTGTGAAAAGGCTGCACAGTTAAGAAAATGCGGCAGAAGGCTGGTTCAACATATACTGCGTTCCTACTGGCATGCTGCTGGTCTCAAGACATTCTCAGAATCTTATTTTTGGGAGGGGGGGTGGGGGGTGGGGGGAAAAATTTTGGTCTAGAATTTTTGCGATGCATAGTCCGCTGACATATCTGGAGCGAGCAAAAATTTAAAATTCAGAAATTTGAAAAATAATGTTTTGACCTGCACTATAATCACAGAAGTGCAGCAAAAGAAGTCGTGCCAAACACATAAAACAGTGGTGAACAAATCTGCTCCACAAGGTCAGTTTATAGGAAAAAAACAAAATGGAGAGAAATGCCTACCGTTTGACCATTGCCCCGCAATACAGAGTCGCCACGTATCACAAAACAGTATGTTTAGAGTACTTCCTGGTCAATTTCAGCAACGAAACTTCGAGACATCACAAAAACAAAGCACACAAGCAATACAACAATTTTTAAAAAATCAAATTATGGGGCATTTTTGAGGATTTCAAAGTCACCTCCCCCCTTAAACAGAGGATGTATCAAAACAGAACACTTAAATGCCTGCACAATCTCAGCAAAGGGAAGCGTTCAGAGTTCAGAACACAAACTTTCATAACCGCAAGCCCCCTACGCCTAATCCATATGACAACTCGTCAGTGTTTGCTTTATTAAGCGTCATCAACGTACATTTCCCACGCAGTGTTTAAAACACAATAACAATTTTTTGTCGCTTTTTCTTTTTTTAAGACACTATTTTATTTAGCAAATACTGCCGGCCTGAGTTACAGGCCTTAGGCAGGAGTGGCGTACAGACAGTGATAAAAACGAGAAGTATGTTGCAACAGAAGTAGCAAGCGAACAGTCAAAACCAGAACATACAACACCAAAACGATTACAAAGGCAGGGAACTGGCAGTGACATCGAACTTGGCAATGAACGAAGGCATCGAACTTTGCCCAAAACAGGGATGCATATGAACCCTATGCTTCATCCGGTGCTTGTAAAAATAAATTCACCGATTCGCAATTAAAAACGTCAGTGGGTAAACCATTCCATTCAGCGATGGTATGGGGAAAAGAACAAGCATTTAAACACTTTATCAAAACGCGACAACTTTTTTAGAACGGTAGGAGCGTGTAGGGCGGCAAGATGTGAGCTGAACTAAAATTCCTTCCTCTGTTTTTATTTTATTGTAATAATATAAGTGGAATAACTCATTTCTCATGATGACGACATATGGCCAGCTGTTCGAAGTCCTGCGGTTTGCAGTAGGGCTGTTGGGGAAATATTCTAACTGTAAGAATTAAAAATAAACCTGGCTGCTTTGCATTGGACATTCTCTATTTTAAGTTTGTTAGTTTCGGTCCAGGGATCCCACACAGCCGCAGCATATTCCAATATTGGCCGAACAAATGTTTTGTAAGCTGAAAGCTTTATTTCTTGTGTGGATTGTGCCAGCGTTCTTCTCAAACAGTGCAGTGAAGAAGAAGAATGGAAAGAAAAGGCCCATTCGTGCTCACTGCAATGCAGAAGCAACTAAAGTTATGTCCGTACACTGCCCCGCAACAAGCAAACCAACATTTGAGCAGAAACTTGATGCCAGCAAACTTTTCGACTCTGTGATCCTTCCTCCCGAGGATGGCACACAGAGCATGGCAGAAAATAACGGTTGCTTACTTGAAGACATCCTGCGGCTCGTCCTCCAAGCAGGAGTCCCCGTCGTCAAAGAGGGCAGCACTCTCGCAGTCCATGTCATCGATGTCACACATGGATGGCGCACCCACCATCGGCTCGTCCGTGGCCGCAATGCTGGCGCTCGCATTCAGCTTGGAGAATGTGTCCACCGTTCCTGTGAACTAAAATGAAACAGGAGAGTGAAAGAATGGAGCTTTGAGTAAATCCCAGAGACAGTGAAAGAAAAAAAAAATTATGGAAGGCATTTAAACTACTTAGGTGCTTTGAATTCAAAAGCACTATTTTCTTTTTATTTCCTTTTATTCTTCTAAAAATTTCTTTCTAATCACACATCTAGTCATTAGCACATAGTCATAAGGCAATGCATATACCAGGTTCACCTTTGTTCGCCAAGAACGAATGCGGTTTTGTGGCCTATGGTTTGCATGCTTGCCCCGCAATCTGAAGGTACTGGGTTCGATTCCCTGTACCTTCAAAAGAAATTTTTGCTTTCATACCGCGGTGATGTCACCTCGGATTTCTGGTACCACTGCTGCTGGTCAATATCAACAGCGGGGTTTGTTGCCAATGAGCCACAGAATGCCTTCGCATTAATAAAGCAACGCGAGAATTGCCCCTCCTGCACCCCCTCCCACGCAGGCTTCTTTCCATTTCATGGCCTCCTTTGTGAAACCTTTGTCAACTGGAGTGCTTTAGGGGTTCTCCAAGCACTAAGCCCATGAGTGCCTAAATCCCCCACATTCCCCTTAACCATTCTTGGGACCAACCATACTGTAACTGATTATAGCACTATCACCGTACAGGCAGTAATTATTGAATTTAGAAATTTTTCTAGGGAGCCGTGAAACTGCCCAAGTTTGTTTTTTTTTGCGCGAGTGTTACAAAGGGTTACAAATATACAAAGGGTTGTTCCTCAGCATCTTTTCAAAGGTGTTCAGGTTTCGCTAGGCTTTTGAAAAGATAGAGGTACTTCGGCCTATGTAACGTCGGTTAAGACAAACTACAACAACTGCTTGCCACTTTTTCTCGTAAGAGAAAACATCCCACTCTTGAAATGAAGTACTACCGTGACACACGACTGGCCGAGGATTGGGAGCATTTTTCCCGCACTGTGCTCTATGCTCTTCAGCACATCGATAGTGTAGTATGTAACATAAAGAAGGGCTGGAACTAAACTGCACAGCTGGCAAGACTTTTTAAGTTTTTATGGGACCTTTGACTAGACAGGAGCACTCCAGCGCCTTGCTTTGCAGCGGATACAGTAGCCTCTCAATAATCCGAACTCAAAGGGGACTGAAAGATGCTTCTAACTGCGAGGAGTTAAGAGTAGGACCCCTTTATAGTAAAGCCACTTAGAACAACAAAAATCTTTACTATATCAGGGTCTTCACTATATCAGTTGTTGGCGGTGGCATGGTCCTGAGGATGCTATCTGGCAATTCGATTGCCTACTTAGTCAACGTACAGCATTAGTTTAGAAAAACACTTATAAATACATCCTACTCTAGTCATCCCAATACACACAAACAATCTATTTTGTTTTGTTTTAGTTTTAGATTTGAAGAAGTACCACACTTGAATGAATAAAACTCGGCCGCGAATAGAATTTGAGCTGGGTTCCATGTGAAAACCAAAGCGTTGCTTGAACACTACGTCCTCTTCAGCGGCCTCGATGTCCTTTAAGAGGCAATAGTTATGAAACACGCGACAGAGCCAAGTGTGGCAAAACTGCCCAAGCAGTGCTAATGCACTTCCGCTTTTTTCCACCGCTGCCTCATGCTTAGCGATGTTCAGTGCAATGAATGTTCGCATTTTCTTTTCCCTATTCCTCACTGCACTTTCGCTGTCTTTGCTTTCTCTCCGGTGTACGGCGCCTTCTTTCTACATTCATAGCAAGCTTTATTATTTTTTTTTAGGGCATGCCACATGCTTTGCCTCAAAGCCCCAAGGCTTTCGAAAAGTTGGCTTCTCCTCGCAACTAAAAAACTCAGTGGTGAAGCCATCTCAAAAAGTGCCGTTTTATAATCCTCTGTATCCATACGACTCCAAATGCGTGCCTCGCGATCCTGGGCTGCGCGCATGCCGCGATGCCATCATTCCACAGAAAGTATGTCTCTACAGCCAGACACTATTCACTATAACTGTTTGTTTATTAAAGATGCCTGTATTATAAACGAGAAAAGTGTACAGGAAAGCATCTAGGAAGGCGAAATGAGACCGCAGCTTCACTTTTATATCAGTGTTCACTATAGCGGGGTTCTACTTTTTATATACACCTGAAACTGAAAGGTTCAAAGCATTAGTCCAAATAAGTCGAAGATTTACATTCGTGAGATTCCGCTACTATATGGCAGGTCCACAGCTCTGTATGCTACTGATGCATTAAGTAGCAAGTACGTATTAAGTGCGCACTGCCACTAACAAAAAATCTTAATCAAAAAAGCACGTACTTTCGTGACAAGGGCTAGGAGAAAATCTCACTAAGGACCGATTATCAGCCTGTCGTAAATATGAAAGAATTACTGCTGGCATAACAGCGAAAATAAAATCCACACACTGGCTTAAACTGCTTCTTTGATTTCTATGACAAGGCTTATTTTCTAGCAACTTCAACAAGGAGCCACTATCGAGAATACACAATTTTAGTAAGTCAACACTGGACACTGCCCATAAAACACTTCCAAGCTTTCCATGTAAGAACTCCTATCGAAATAGAACGAAACAGTGAATCAAAGAAAGAAAATATTTACTACTTACACGTCTCTGCTGCAAAGTAAAAACAAGAGAGAAAGGAATGACACTCTTTAAAGCCACCTTGATACACTGAAAGCAAACCTCAACACAACGAACTCAGTAAAATCTACACTTTACTTTGTCACACCGAAATTTTGCTACATCAAAATTCATCTCACACTGTGCAAGAACTCCTAGAATACATGTTGCCGGATCACCTACGAGAGATGCCCTTATCTGCGGTAAAAGTGGCCCATTACTTATGTGTGTACCCGCCGTGGTGGCTCAGAGGTTAGCGAGTTCGGCTACTGAGCCGGGATTCCCGGGTTCAAGCCCGGCCACGGCAGCCGTGCTTCGACGGGGGCGAAACGCAAAGGCACCCGTGTCCTGTGCAATGTCAGTGCACGCTAAAGATTGCAAGGTGGTGGAAATTTTTCCGGAGTACGACCCCGCTTTCTTCCTTCTCTCACCCCCTCCTTTATCCCTTCCCTTATGGCCAGGTTCTGGTGTCCTCAGGGATACCAGACAGATACTGCTGTGTTATTTCCTTTCCCCAAAACCAATTTTTCAATTTTTTGTTACTTATGTGCTTTCTTTGCCATCAATGGCATTATGTGTCATACAACCATAGAAATTTCTGTCTTGTGAGCTGTCAAACCCCCTCAGCACGTATACTGCATCAAGCACCTCACAGGTGATGAGGGCAGCATACCCGCCTTGAAATTTTGGTTTTGCTGGCATCTTTGTCCTCGTACGGGCCCCTGAGCACATCGCCAACACAACCTAAACCAAGAGCGCATTCTGTCACCACAGCCGCCGCTTTGTAGGAGGGAGGCAAGGAACGAAGAGAACGGAGATGGGCCATGCCCTTTCTACATTTAGGCAAGAGTGCAAAGAAAAGTCCCAGTGAAATGAAATCGGGCCCGCATCGCACCTCGTCACTTTGCCACTGCAAACGCAAAAATTTTAGCACAGCACGATCCCTGGAGCGCTTTTCGTGCATGCGCAAGCAGAGCTGGGTTCCCAAATAAATAAATCACACCAGCAGAACATGGATTGCGCTGTGCCAAACCTGTTTCATGTGCCTTTGTGCGTGTGCACGCAGTGAGAATCGGGAACAAGACTGCGAGGTGTGAAGCCAGCGAAAACATTCTGTTATGTTGAAAGTGTAGCAAAATTTACTCCGTCATACTGAAGATGAAATACATGGCACTCCAAGGTCCCGAGGATATAAAAACTAAAGTACTTTGCCACATCGAAGGTTACATTACATTGAAGTTCGTTACATAGAGGTTTAACTACACATCTCACACCTGTAACACACGTCAAGGTTTCCAAGGAAAAGCTGCATTAAAACAAAAAAATGTGCCAATTCTTCAGGAATGGCCATTACTTACACGCTTCTGCTGCATCTAATAAAAGACAAAAAAGAGAACATGTGTTTCTACAGCCACTCAACACACTAAGGCAGGAATAAAATTAAATGAAGCAGAAATCAAATTAAGTAAGCGGGGGGGCAAACTTAACGGTCTTAACACAAAGTCCAAGGACTGTTTTCTAATACCAAAACAGAATAAAAAGTGTTAATCAAGGAGATGTCTACTACTTACAAGTTGTAGCTGTAAGACAGAACGAAAGACAAAAGAGGAGTAAGTTTTTGACTGCCAACTCAATGTACTTGGGCAGCAATCCAATGAAAACTAGACATCCGACAACTGCAACCGACCCAAATGTGACAACACAAGAGTTTTCATTGCTAAAAGATACTTTTCTGAAACCATACCCTTTATTCATTTAGACAGATACCTTGCCCAAATAACATCAAGGATCAAAAACTTTCTGAAAAAATAATCAAGGTACATTTCTAAACTGTGAAATATGCTCGACACCTCACAGCTGCAAAATTCTAGACTGAAAAAGCACAGTGTCACGATACTCACATCGTGTCGTTCCGCTTCAACGCTTTCATTGCTCCACATGTAGCCAAGGCGGGGGTCAGAACAGATTCCATTCCTGTTCTTCACACATCTCTGCAGAAAACCTGGTAAGAAAAAAGAAAATCTCAATTCCAGTGCAGCAGTAAGCCACCCAAATGGACAAAGTAACTCAGCTTCATTTCATTTAGAAGCACAATTACATAACAGTGCTATCTCATCTCACAGCATACTGCATGAATTCTTCACAACACAGAATGTACATGTTAACATCTTTTGGAACATTATGCCCATAGAACACTATGCATCTGTAGTGCCTGAAGCTCTACAGGTTATGAATCTGAAACATGGAACACAACAACGGATTGGTTTGCCTGTACATGCAGCCTGGAAACAAGTGACGCAGAAAGCATTTGCAACCGCAAGCGGAAATTGCATAGCATATTGACACAAATACAACACTAGCTTTTTTTCCTTCACTCCAACGGCTTCAGAATGCATCTGGCATTATATTCAAAACCAAGGTATGAATATATAAACTTTATTTTCTCACCTCTCCTCAAATAGCTACAGACCTTCACCACCAGACTTACAAGCTACTACAAGAACTCAGCTTTTCACTGACATTGGAACCGCATGGCACACCAGGAAAACCGACAGGGGAAAGTCTCACCAAACTACCCCTTGCGTTACATTCGTGATCGAGTTATGTATTAAGTACGGTACATTCCGGCCATATGTAATGGCTGCAAACAACTCCATTTTTGATGCTGCTGCTTGCATGTTCCACAAACATTTGCAAAAAATGTGCACAAAACAGTGAACAAACCAGCCTTTCATCTTATCACAAGTGTCCTGGGACTACCACCATCACTCGCCATGTGCGAGCAACCTGTGGCAAGGACCACGTCAGGTCTGTTCGATCTGCCCGCACTACACGAACTGGTTCCCGCGCTGCTGCACTTCGAAATTCATTTAGCAGGTGCAGCACGGTATCTTCTGCACACCTCCATTCGTTTCAAAGCTCTACATCGTGCAGGTACACTTCAGGAAAAGATAGTTCAGACAATCCGAAACAACCAAGTGATCTCCCATGTTAACAGAGCAGGACGCGTGTTCCCTGCGCTCTCTCGCTCTTTGTTGTCTACCATATGATATGCGAGCCAATAATCTACAGACATCTTCATGCAGTATGAATCCAACGGGAATAAGCTGCAGAACTGCCTGTGTGCTTTATGTACTAGCATGCCAGAGACCACCAGCTGGCATCACCTACTTCCAGTTGACGTAACGGACGAACAGGCAGTGCACATATCATTTTGTAGAATTTTATTTTAACTGAAATGCTTCGGAGAATTGCGCATGGAAATTCAAAACTACTAGGTGGCGTTGCATGACTTACCCGAAACGCCATGCGTTTCCCAGGCTTCCGTAGTAATGAACTTTCCCACCTAAGAATGCATGCAGTAAAAATGCAAGCTTTTTTTCTGCAGACGGTGATGAATTAGTGGTCTTTGAGGAAAGGAAATGGCACAGTGGACACCTCAGCCATGCCATGAGGAAAGGGAGGAAGGTGGAAGGGCAAGAAGAAAGAAATAGGCACCGTAGTGGATGGCTCTGGAATATTTTCACCCACCTAGGGGTCTTTAACATGCACTTACATCACACAGCACATGGGCACCTTTTGCGTTTTGCCTCCATCAAAACATGGCTGCTGCGGCTGGGTTTGAACCCAGGTACCATGGCTCAGTAGCCAAGCCCCCAGAGCCCAGACAGTGGAAGAGAAAAATTAACACCACTTTCAACTGCGAGCCTTAACTATGTAACTACCAGTACAGTGGCGAACAACCATCACTGTTCACTTTCGTTATTTCTGAATCTTTAGGTTTTGATTCTGGTCATGCTATATCCCCACTGTGCAATCCAGAACAGAAAAGCTTCGCTTTTTTAATTTAAAATATGGCATCATGACGCCGCCAAGACGAACTCAAGGGCACCGCAACAAGAGAACATGTCACCTCACTTGATGCCAAGGTGACCATGCAGCTACCCACACCGCCGGAGATGGCTGGAACAAAAGCCCGGTGGAAAGCATGCATGCGCACAGGCCGCAGCACTGACCCGCACTCTCATTCTCCCATCAAACAGGATTTCATCAGTTGCAGTTGCCTTGAATGGCAGAGAGATGCAGTGGCCTTACGGACAAGAACTCCCGTCATTTGGCATTAGCAGCAGCTTGTTTTGGCGCATCTTTGGTACAACTTCGGAAAAAAAGCTGTTTGTAGGAGCACACAGCAGCTTTACTGAAATGGCGCAGGTTGGCGCAATATGCGCAGGTTTCCCATCACTGGGTTAGGGAATTTCCTGGTGTAGACGTTTCCAACCTGACTGCTGCCATATTGCTCGCTGGACTGCTCTTTCTGCCTGGCGCTACAACCGCTCTTTGGGCCTCCTTATTAGACACTTGTAGCATACCGTGTACAATGTTACCGTTACCAGAGTACCGGGAGCCTGCACACCGTCAGTGCACATGCGCAGATCGCCTTGAAGCACACCTTAAGGTACCCGGCAGCTTCGCACACACCTGCTGCATCGGGACCAATCAGTGCGTGCACACTGGCAGCAGGCCAACTCTCAACATTCCAGTAATGATAACATCGTACGCTAAAGGTGTCTCCTGTTCACTAATCCAATGTGCGCCCCTGCCGTAGCCGCAGTGGATTGGTACTGACAGGGGCAAAAAGCTTTCAGCAAGCAGTATGGCAGCAATCAGATTGGGAACGTCTATATGGCCTATAGGGTACAGGACGGGGAAACCTGGACATCAACGGAAGAGACCTTCGTCCTCATGTGGAGTGGAAGTAACATGAACAGTGAATGATGAAAATACTGAGTAATGCAGTATTTATTATCAGGCACTTTTCTCGCCACCCTGAAGAGCGAGCAGTTAAATAATGGCAACACATTCGTTTTACAACGGCACCGGATCATGTCACAATTATCCCCGCAGGAAATGCGCAGAAGGTAAGCCATGCACCTGTAAAGAGAACTTGCCTACTGGTGCCTTGGTCCAAGTGTCTTTGATGCTTTCGTGAGCCCTCGGGATGTCAAGGAACATGAGCTCTGCTCTGTCACTGAATGAGTGAATGTGGTTCAGGACAAAGCAGTCCGATGTTCCAGTCGTGCTATGAAGTCGGATGTACTCCTGGAGTGGATCAGCCTAGTAAGGACAAGAAAAAAAGAACGGAAATGAAAAGGACACCTCCAAACAAGATGCACGAAGGGACACCACTGTTGCACTTGTGACGACACCTCTTCTCACCCTGCAATATTTGACAAAAGAATGGTACTGCACTAAAAGCTGCACGGCTGATCAGGGTTCGCACCACAGTGGGTGGCAGTGGTTTCGTCACGCACCAGTCTGTCCGACCGCCCAAGTCCCACCCACTACCACCCACCTTTCTTGGCGGAGACTGGGGGCTTCAAGTGTTACGGCTGATAGAAATCTCTGCGACGTTATCGCCGAAAGCAGGCAAGTTTTTTAAGCAGAGCCAGGCTATCACACAACAGTATTCTAGTAGACTCATCAATGCTGAGCCTCTGCCTGCCGCGCTGCCCAAGGCACCAAGTTAAGACATCTTGGTGCGACACGGCAGCAGTGCAGCCTCCTTCACAGGCGGTGTCATCGGATGTGAAGAGGTTCTACCGCGCTATCTGTGAATAGTGCTTGGTGAGCACAAAGTTAGCATTATTTCGACCAAACAAAATAACGGAAGTGTCACGAGGACAGAATGAAGGAAAACACGTCAGCGCCGGAATGGCGAGACGCTGTCTGGAGAGAAAATGCAAAGACCAGTGACACACTAATCATCACCCTGACCGATCAGTGTGGCACAGTGTTACGCCAATGCCAATGCTGCAGAACCAGGAAACGTACACTTAACAATCGTCACTGTAAAATGCACTTAGCACTTTGCTGATACATGTGTGGCCAATGCAGTGTCTTTTTGTGACGCACTGTACACCATGATAGCCACCATAAGAATGTCTCAGAAGGCATGCCCTCATAGTAGACAAACCTTGTGCACCAGGTAATGCACAGGAGATACTTACGGGCCGAGCAGTTTCCACCTTGTCGAGTGTGATGGTCTTCTCGTTCCGCACCAAAGTGGAGGCACTCTGAAAAGGAAGCCACAGGCAATTTTCACATCCATGCCACTGAAACACTGGGGTCCATCAGAACAGAGGCATGACAAGCACTATACTTTTAAACAAAATCAATGTAGCAGCATGTAAGTGAAAGCTTGTATTTAAAAATGTTATGTACACGAACGATATTAAAGGGAGGCGCATAGTTCGAATCGCAAAAATCTTGAGAAAAAAATTTATAAAACATCAGATTTGCTGTCTGCAAGGTCTTTTTAATCACATCCCAAAAAATCTTCTATTAAAACTGCCCAGAAGTGGTTTAAAAAAAATGTTGGTAGGGTTTTAACGTTAAATCGAGTAGACGTACGAAAGCATGTGTTCATTCTTCGCCTCTTTTTTCTGGAATCTGCATGTGCACGCAAATGTTTCTCGTTCTTCATCTTCACACCCTCTCTCCACTCGGCGGCAGCTGGCACAGTGCCCTCCTCCAATTGGCTACAGCTGGCGCGACGCTCCTCCGAACTAACCTGATCTTATCAGAGTTATTCAGAGGCTTCACACAAGATCCTTGTCTGGGTTTGACCCCACTGAGCAGTGCTTTTGCACTAAAAAACTTAAGGAGGTACCGCATGTTATTCCGCACTTAGCCATACCAACCCATCAGCAATTTTTTTCCAAGCTTAATTATGTTGAGGCCTAATTTTTCCTGACATTTGAGATTGATCTGTTCAGGGAGCACTAAGAACTATTTGAGAAAAAACTGCTTTCAATGACCATATTTCTGAAATCACTGTCAGGTGCTTCCTGCTACACAGCTTTGTAATTGGTAATTTGCAAGCCTATTCCGCGGTTAAACAAACTACACAACCCAAAGTGAAATGATTACCGTATAATCTCGTGTAAGGGCCACACCCCGTTTTGGACAGGTAATTCAGAAAAAAGAAACAAGGTTATATATCTTTTTAGTCATGCATGGGCTGCATGTCCAAAACTTGCAACCGAATTTTTCAAGTGCGACCCTTACACGAGGTTATAGTGCATGTAGTTGTTTAGATGCGAAGTTTCATGCCAAACTGCCCCAAAACAACAATGCATTACTGTTTTGTTCAAACGAGGCATCACTTTTCTAAAGGTTATCCCAACTGGTTGCCACAACATGGGAGCAAGCCACCTTGCTATATGCATGATATATGCTACATGCCTGATATGTGCATTAAAAAAGCTACGACTTTGTACCGCTAGCAGACTGAAAAGCTACAAGCTCCTCTATCAACCAGTGCAATTCAAGGTGTTCACAATGTATGGACAATTTAACGTCTCATGCACATTCTGCATACATACACAATGTGTCCACTTACACGGTTCTTTGTTTTCTTTGCAGGTGTTTTGCCGGTAGCTAGTGGCTGGTCAGGATTGTCCTCGTCTCCTTCATTCCCTAGGAAAAGTAAGAGTTGTGGTAGGTAAAGATAACAAAATGCACAGATAGGGGCTAGATATTCAAGCTTGCTATGCCCTTCCACAGTGAATGTCTGTTTCTTGTCTTTGCGAAAAAAAACTTGCAGGTTTAGCCAAATGTTCTCTTGATAGAACATTACACCAATAACAAAGTGAAACTGTCCTGCATCAATAGACTAGCGTATTCCAATCACAGCGAGAGACTACTCCCAACAGAAAGCAGCTTCGATAAGCTCAGCTAAAAAAAAAATGAAGTGTAGGCATTGCTACATCAGCACAATACGAGTACCACCATAAGTTTAGTATGTTATGTGGGATGTAACGTCCAAAAGCTGCACATGGACTATTAAGAGATCGTAGCGCACGGCTCCAGATGATCTGCAACCACCCGATGCATAGACACTGCACTATACATGGGCGTGCTTAGCATTTGCCCTGCAAAAAAAATCTCAGCTGCTACAGCTGAGATTTTATCTCATCACCTTGGGCGCAGCAGCCAAGAGAAGCAGCCACCAAGCCATCACGGCAGGCTCACAAATTTAGTACAGATGCTGAAAGTATATTTTAGGCTCATTACTAAGTTCATGATTTTGGTAGCAGCAAACAATGAACACCGCAACTACAAGTATGGTCTGCCACAAAAGTTGCGGGAGCCGCGATGCGTGGCGGAGCGAAGCAAAACTGCATTGCTGTGTACGTCTGCCGTCACTAAGCATAATGTTGAGGCTCACGGCCCGCGTGGCGAGGCATTGCCATGAGCCTCAACACCACTCTGATATCAGATGGCACAGCAATGCAGTTTTGCTTCACTCCGCCACGCACTGCAGTTCCTGCAAACTTCTGTGGCTGACAGTACGCAAGTGGATCTGTTAAATATTCTCTACAGCACCACCAAGCATTGTATAAATAATGCAAGGAAGGCTTATATTTACCTTTCAAATCACGCTTCCTTAGTTTTGAAGAGACTCCCAGTTCTCCAGCGATATGCAGCGCTTCGGAATGCACATGGTCCACACGATGCGCGTAGATCTTTGCACTAGCATCCAGTGAACAACCGGCGCTCTGAGAAAAACGGAATCGGGCCGCCACGATGATGCGAGGAGCTGATTTCACTAAGCAGTGCTACAAAGGAAATGAACAAAACATTCTAACCTGGAAGTTTGTCGATCCATCTTTCTCTTCCAGGACCTTCTTCAAAAGGTCAATTAGGTGCAGATGAAACGCATTCTTGATTGTAATTTTCTGAAAACCGTAATTCACCGAACTGTTACTAAAGGCAGCTCAGCAGACCTTTCTCTTCACGATTTTGAAAAAGAGCTCACATTTTCATTGGACAGGCGAATGCAGTTGGAGTAGTGTTCAGCCAGCTGCACATCTGAGAACGTAGGCGGGCCCAGACCCACAGACTTGCGCCTGGAAACACGCACACAAAAAAAGGCTCAAACAACTATCATGACCAGCAAAGAAAATAACGGGACTTTGGCGATGAAGCTGAATTGTTTCACATCCACGTAGAGCGCATCCATTCATATTTTAATGGTTTACTGTAATCCACACATTCACAATAAGGCTGCATTTATTTTAGGTGGTGTGCAAAATGAAGGGGTAAAATAAAGTTCTTCCGTTCATATTGTGCTTCACAAACTCTTAATTTCTGCGGGTCCACGACACCTCTAGAGCTCTTTAATGCATCCTCCCCGCCCCCCTGCCCCGCCCCCTCCGTCTGTAACACACTCAAAAGGGGGCGGACAACTTCGGCGCTCAATTATAACGCTTCTCCAGTCCATAACTTCCGCGACAGTTAAGACAACTGCATAAAAACGCACACTCGGCCCAGTTACCGAAACAAGACGTGCGGTTCAAAAGGCGACCTACTTCCTTCCCGGAGTTCCGGGAGATTCCATATGCTGCGCATGAAGTTCTTGTAGCAGTTCCTGCTGACGGCTGTGTCTTTCCGCATTGTCGTCATTGGGCTCTTCCAACGCCGAATCGCCGTAGAAACTGGCGCGTGCGTTCCTTGTCTGTCTCCGCGGCGTAGTCATCTTCACCTCGGGCATTCTGATGCTGGAAGGCAGCAGACTACTCTTGCATTCGTTTCCGGCTTTCAAGTTTAATTTGTTAGTAGCAAGCAAGCGAATTAGTTGAAGCAGAGCAACTAACGGCCGCACCGTTTGTAGGCACACTTCCCGAGTGACTTACGCAGGCGAGCTCACAGAAACGGGGACTGACGCTGCGTCTCGCCGGCGAAAGTTCGACACGAAGAGTGCGGCACATAAAATTGTATTCGCCGGCAATTTTACTTTACTTACATGCAGAAGACCAGCAACGCTGTTCACTAGCGTCGGATACTTCCATTCAACAAAAACCGCCGTCTGCAATGGGTCCGTCCGAGACCGCCTCACACAATCGCGCCTTTTTGAACAAAGAGCGCCTTGTGAGAAAACAAAAGTAACAAGCGCAAAGCGCTTAAAGAAAGAAGCAAAGAATTAATAGAAAAAATATCCAAGAATTTTGACAAAAAATTGAACAACACTGATAGATGTAGAAGCAACAAATTTTTGATTTCCTTTGCGCGGGACTATTTTTCTTCTCGCAGTGGTATTAATGCGCTCCAGTGTCGGCCTCATTCTTCCCCCATGGTCGGCTTCGTAAACTTCGCTATTCAAACAAAAACCCCATAAAATAACCGAGTTTTCATTACGGAAAGGCTAGTCGCTTCTCTTTTATGCTTGGGGCGATGACGGGTATTATTTTGCTAATAAGAATAAGCTATCACGTGCTTTCTTCGTAACTATTAAACAATCTTCCTTTTCTTTTGCTCTTCAACTATGCATGCTCTCCTTCATCAATCCCTTGAACATTTAATGCTTCACTTAAGATTATTTTCTGAAAACTGATAATACCTTTGTTTGTTTTATACGCCCAAGCATTTTTTAAACAAAACTAAAATTATGATGATGATGATAGTGCCTGTCTTCACTTTTGAGAAAATTGTTTTCTTTACAAAAAATATTGCATTTTGTTTGTTATATAATTATACTATCCTTCATAGAATACGCATGTGCTTTCAGTGATTTCATTTGAAGACTGGAAATTCTGAGTGTTCTTACTGGTTGTGATTTACAAACTCCGAGCATCATCATCGGTATCTAGCGTCAAACACGGCGGGCGACCCAAAATGGTATTGCAACGCCTGTCCGATGCGTCCGATAAGCGTAACTGTGATTAACCGTTATTGTTCAGCACGATTGATCCAAAAAAGACGTTCTAATAATAACTAATTTAATATGCATTCACAGTAATACGCACTCTGCCGAAGCTTTCGTGACTGTTCGAGCATGGATAAAACGCCGACACAGGGACCAAGCGTGCCTCGAACAGAAACTTCAGAAGAGATGGTAGATACTTATCAATATCTTCATTTAGTGTGGCTTTATTTGATCTGATATTTATTGAAATGAACACTGCTTGTACACGCGTTCCACATTCTCATGTGGCAAGCCGAAAGCCTTCTTTGCATAGTTGCTTCGGATGCTAGCATACATTCTGCTCGTCTTTTTGCATTTACATCCAAGACGTCTGCTAATCCCTCGAGGTATTTGTGTACGTCTTTCAGCTCTACGGAGGAATTTTAGGTGTTGTGCACCTGCAATAATCGAGCTGTTGTAATACACATAAGGGAACATTTTAAAAAGACATTGCATTGCTTCACGGTAAGTTGACAAGTTGTCTTCTCTCTTCTGCTGCAGAAAAATGAAGTAGCCTTGCTTCGGAAAGCCATAGCGGACGTACAGCAAGAGGTGACTCGCAAAGAAGGCATCCTCAGACAACTGAACATAGTGAAAGCTCATCGGAAAAAGGTATACGCCTTCATCAAGCTGTCTTTTCCTCAATGAAGTAATCGTGAAACATGGCGTAATGAATTCTGCCGGTATTCTGTGCACTCTACATAGTAACCCCACTGCAGAGTGAACCTATATGAGAACAAAATAATGTTCGTTCTAGCATGATGAATATTGTGCTTTGCTACTATGGCACTATTAGGAAAGGGAGGTAGCGGTGGTCTTTAGTAATCACTGGAGATGTTAGCCTGCTAATCTACTGGGCAAGCTATTCCAGGTCAGGGTGATGGCACCATTAAGCCACGTCAGACACAACAGTGGACATGGCAGGTGGTAGAGTTTGAAATCCCAGTGCGATAAGACGGCAAAGAAAGCAATGCGACATATTGTTATTAGCTGCTGGGCAGGCTAGTTATGCTTGTTGATATGACATTATTTACCACTGTCAAGAATAGTGCACTTACAATGGGGCAAAGGACTGAATTTGCGTTGCGCACATGCTTCCAACAGACTCTATGCATGCCCTATATCAGGTAACATCCAGTCAGCCAAAGACACTCTAGTACAAGTGTTTGCGTGAATCAGTCCATGTGTTTGATACACAATACCAAAATGCCGCAGTGCTAGTAACAGTCATGTCCTGGACATTCCTGTCACTTTCTTTTTGTGCTTCTATTGCTAATGATTACTCTTGGATGTCCTGAACCTGCAGCTCCCACATTTAGTGCACATCCTATTCAGTTAGTAATTATGGGTACAGAAACCATGTTGTACCACGTCCACTATGCAGTTAAAGTGAGCGCTGCTATGTGCCTTTCCTGTACAGAACCAAGAAGAGCCCATTGATGACCTGATTGACCAGTGGCGCTCGGCAGCTCAGCAAGCCATTTTGGATTTCCAACAAAATATGCCTGAACCAAAGCCAGGCCTGAAGGATATCCTCTCCCAATTTCAAATCGAACATTCTGCAATAGGCTACAGTGAGGATGAAGACTGCTTTGTATAGGTTGGCAGTTGTCTTTAACAGAAATAAATCATTTTTGTTTAAGCTGCATAGTTTATAGTTTTCCCTGTTGGTATTTCTTGCAGTCCAGTCCCATGCTACCCAGATTACATAGGGATGAATGACTCAAATAGCTTACTGCCACACAGGCAATCTTTTGTTTTCAAGTATTACGGCATCAAACACCGCACCGTAAACAATATTTGAATGCATGCAAGAAAAAGCGACAGTAACACATGCTGCAAACAGTTATGCAATTTGGGGACTTCAGCTTGACAACATGACACGTGGCAGAGCTGCTTTTAGCATGCATTCAGATAAGAATTATCATGGTGGTATCATGTCAAGATTTTCCATGTCATGTCAAGATTTACTACACAAAATGATCAACCTTAGTTTTCCTGTAAATGTGATCTTCTGCTCCAAAAAATTCAATGTCGCATGAGGTGCAAAGTCGCGCTTTTGCAATTAGAACATTTTGTGATGTTGACGACATGTACACAACAAATTTTACTTATTAACACTTTGCATGCACGAGCTCAGAAAAATATTTTCTTTTTTATCATACATGCATACAAACATTTGGCACATAAAATTAAGAGATGAATAGGCTTGAAAGCTATAATTTGTACTATGCTTCAGCTAGCCTACTGAGTTAATGCAGTAGATAATCTTTATGCAACAAGGTGTCCTTTTGTTGCAGTTCTCTCGCAGGAGTTCCTGTAGAAGCCCATGTATTCTTTGAGGCTTTTTTTTTCACCTACTACTCCTTCTTCTTTTTTTCTTCCACAAGTTTACCTGGATATATAACATGGATAGCATATCCTGCTACCTACAGAGTGTGTATTCCAGCGTCACTTGTGCGCCAGGGTAACTGGTGAGGTTAGAGTAGAGGTTTTTGCTTCGAAGAGGTATACTTGCTCAGTTAGATGACTGTATTCTTTTTGCCTGATGACGTCTACATTGAAATCATCTAGCAGAATAATCCAACTCTGACTACAACTGAACCTGCATGCCACACAGTCGATCTGGAGAGTGGCAACACTCACAGGCTAGCGTGTGATACTGATTAGCCACGGCAGAACTGTGGGCATCATAGCGAGTGCAGTTGTGCTGCTACAGGGGGGTTTCGCAGCAATTCTGAAAATAATGGGGAGGTTTGGGGGAAAGGAGCACCTGTGCTTACTGCACAGCACACTCAACTGAGGTTTACCAACACATTCCGTGCAGTTACTGGGACCAGTAGCAGCTAGAACAAGCAGGACATCCTGCCAGTCAGAAATTTTCACCTGGGCATAGCATTTCATGTATAAAAAATGGGAATGCATTTACCAAGACCCTGACCCACCTAACAAAGTTCAACCCTGCCACCAACAATCAGGAGAGTCCACTCAACGATGAGCATCAGGGAACGAAAGGCCTTCTTATTCCAACCAAGTGCGAAGAGCCATGCCGTGGGGACGGAGTCAGGAGCGCAATCGTGACAGAGTTGCAACCCGCTGCTGAGCGCCTAACAGCGTCACTTCCCCAGAAACCCAGGAAATGCACTTTGCCACTGGCAATTCCCACCACCCCGGCCCACCACCACTCCGGCCACCTACAGCTTCCGAACAAGCTGACATCCTGGCGTGCCAGTGTCGTCCCATAGCGCAGATCTCCACTATGCCCACACTCCAAGCCAGAGGCACAGCGCAGTGTGTCATAGAAGCAGAACAGACCTGAGGTGCCACGCAAATTTCTGAAAAACGCAACGCATCCACCCCACCCAAAGATACTTGATGTCCTTTCTTTTTGTTTTCATGCTTTACAGGGTGCCCAGTCAGCATGATTTACCTTTGGCAGTATCCCATGAGTTGTTGTTCAGAAAACTCACTTAAAAAAAAAGAAAAACCCTCCCTGCATATTGTACCATGTTGGAAGCCGCATTAAACTGATAAAACAGCTGTCAGCGACTGAGTACAATGTTGTACTACCGGTTTATGGGACGTGAACAGATTGTATTAAAGAACTATAGACACCTAATTTTATTGTGTTTTCTTCTTTCGAACGATGCGTTTGACATTAGAATACATGGATCACAGCATGCTATTCGCCTATGACCACTAAATAACTTATAATTGAAGACATTCTCCCATGCTGTTTCGGTTTCGTTTCCATCAACCGAACAATGGCTGTGACGTGTAGTTGCTAATGTTTAGGTCACGTGAGGCAAGGAAAAACTCCAATATAAGCGCTGATATGTAACTCACTGGAGATCTTGAAGCAGGCTATTAGAGTTAAAACAAACGACATATCAGTAACCGAAACAGCAGCAGTCGTAGGCGAATACCATGGGGTGTTTCATGGATATCAATGCCTAACGCATAGTTTGAAAGAGCAGAACACGCAAGCAACAAAATCCGTTACGCGCCTGATGCAACACTAGGCCCTTCAAACTGCACCGCATTATATAAAAGATAACGGCAACCTATTAATATGCTTGAAGGTGTCAAGATTTCATTTATTTCCACTTGACTGCCCACCACTATGCAAAGAAGCAAACCTTGAGCACAAAGCGATTTTTAAAAATTTTTTTTCATGATGTGTACGGACGGCTTGCTTTATGCACAATTTTTCCTCAGGAGCCAAAACTGCCCATAAAGTGAGTCGTCCATGATAATACCTAACCGTGTAAAAAAAAGAAGAAAAAAAACTGCTTTGTGATTAAAGCCTGCATCTCTACATATGTAATATATAGTGGTGGACAGTGAAGTGGAAATTAGACGAAATCTTGATAGCTCCAAGTGTATTATTCTGGTCGCAGTTAACTCTTAAATGTTGTGCAGCTTGAAACGTTACTAGGTCCGGCGGGCAGGTTGTGATGAGGTCACGTGACCTAGGTTGCCCACCTGCCACCTTGGGGGGGGGTGGGCATCTAAACAGACAGGCAGTGGCGACATCGTCGAGTAGGGGGATCTTAGTGCTAGCGCACTAAAAATCTGTCGCCACTATAAGCTGAGAGCAACGCCTTTTCCTCACACGGAGAGGAACGCCCAGCAGGCGAACAGGAAGGGACGTGTTTGGAGATAACAAATCAAAATCAAATCAAATCATATTTTTATTCTCCAGCAAGTATCTGGATGGTCACCTGGGCTAAAAGCTGTACGAACAGCTTGACGAAGGCCCAGGAAACCATTACATGGCAGCAGCAGACAGAACGAAATAACAATTAATGAACAATACAGTAGTGGTCGTCAATAAATAAATAGAAAAGAAATTATACAGCGTATGCATGAGAGCAACACAGCAAAAATAAGATAACAGAATGTTTATCAATAATGAATGAATGCAAAAAAAAGAGTACAGTGATGACAGACATTTTCTCATACGACATAAGAATAAATACAGATTACATTTTCACAAAGTATATTCGCAGTTGTTTTGGACTAAATCCAGCAGTATCTTTATATTTATTAAGAAAAAAATGGCAGCTTGTGAGCCAAGGATTGCAGCTTGTAATCAGTTCGAAACTGTGGTAAGGACCAAGTGTGAGTACAATGAGTGTTAACTGTTGGTGTACGATGTTCAAGGGACGCAAGTTGTGTCAAGAAATTACTCATACCTGTGGAAGAAAAGCATGTTATTTGTAACAAATGAAATTTATATATATTATCTGCACGGATCATATTGAATGATGCTATTGTGGAATTAACACTTGATGTTGGTTCGGTGTTTGCGATAAGACGAACAATTTTCCTCTGCAAAACGAGCAGCTTGTTAATATTTCTTTTAGTTGTTGTTGCCCATACCAGTGTACAGTAGTTAATATGAGAATATTTAATATGAGAATAATATTTGTAGTTTAGCGCTGGTGGGAAGAAATGTGCGGCAGCGTGAGATTACGCCAGTAACAGCAGACAATTTTCTAGAGATATAGACAATATCAGCGTCCCATTTAAGATGGGCAGAAAAACACACACCGAGAACCTTATGCTCGCTGACTACTTCTATATGCTGGTCTTGAAAAACGAATGAATTCACCGGAAAAACTGTTTTATTCTGAGCCCGAAAAATAACGGCTTTGGATTTAGTTGGGTTTACGTTGATTTTATTTACTCTAGTCCATGCCGATAGTTTAGTAAGGATATCATTGCATTTTAACTCTAGTGCGCTAATATTACTCCCAGAAATAAGTAAGGTGCTATCATCGGCATAGATTATGAATTTTACTGTGGTGTCGATATTTACGATATCATTGATAAAAGTATTAAATAAAAGGGGCCCCAATATACTTCCTTGTGGCACGCCACATATTATTGGTAAGAATGATGACCTTTGGTTGTTAATACATACGCACTGGTACTTATTTTCTTAGTAGGATTTAACTAAAACCAAAGCTGTACCACGCAATCCCATATGATGAAAGTTTACTAATGAGAATACTGTGATCACTTGAGTCAAACGCTTTACTCCGGCTGTCAATAAATTATTATTAATATTTTCCAGTTATTTCCCTCAGACCTCCACACTGCCCCGAGGTCACCTCATGATCGAGAACATAGAGGCAGCTGAAATCGGCAAACAACGCATGTAAATTAAAACACCGTGTGACGGGCTGCAGACGTCACGCAATAAGTTTTAATTTTTAATGGAATCATTGCGCTTGCAGCATCCGACTAGTCGCGATCATACGAATAGACGAAGGTTGCGTATTTACTTCAGTTACCCTCTTGGCCCAGAGAGCAATACAGAGGGAAGTGATATATAATGAACACATCCCTCTGCACAGATGTGTTCCTCAGGAAGAGGTGTGCAAGAATTCAGTTCTTTCTTTTGATTCATATAATTGGCCTCGCCCAAACGGGCAAGGCCTTCCAAAAATTCGCCTATAGGCTCATTGGTATGCCCCTCCACACGGCAATCTTTAGTAAAAGGCGAAAGATTGATACGGATGTGAGGAGAGGCCTGAGCATGATTACCGAAATCAACCGACCGGGACCCCATCATCCGCAAGATGGCAAGAGATGCCACCTACTCCCTTTCATTTGAACAGAACTTTTGGAAGAAAAAATGAGCACACTTAGGCCAAGTTTGCAGAACCCGGCTCTCTGACTTCATTAGCATAGGGCCTTTACTGAAATTTCAATTCCGTTTGCTCTCTTATTTTGTAAATTCAGTTTTAAGGTTTTGGATTGTGCTGAGGTTTATATCGTTATTTTAACCCATGACGTCGTATCCGGTTTCAAGAACGACGTCACGTCCGGCAATTTTTTTGTAGTTTGAGCCGAGCCGTTGAGCACTATGGCTGGTCGGTGGAAAGAGCGCGCGCGGTTGTGTTGCACGTGAGTAATTTGTTCTTTCTATCTATTGACATGCACCACGGAGTCATCGTGCCCGTTATGTGACACTCGGCAATCCATTGTCAACTTCCTTGCTTTTGCATGCTCCTGAAAAAAGCGGAAAATTTTGACAACAGTCCATTGAACTAACCGTTTGTGCGATGGGTTTTGTACGCGGTCCGATTTTTTGTGTCCCCGCGACTTGGAAAGTGTGTAGCGTATTGCATTAATGCTTCACTTTACAATTGTGTGCTGCTGTTACAATTGGCTCCATACGGAGCCGCTTTCAAAAACAGGTGCACAAATCGCGGCGAGATAAGCGCTTACGCTTTGATGTCGGCAGCGCGAAAAATGTTCTTCTTTTAAATTCCTATTTATTTCAGAAAACAGCACTTGAAAAACTGAGAGGCAGTTTTGTGGTATGCGCGGACCTTCCTGATTCCAGCTTCTAGTCCGGCGTTCGCTTGCTGGCGCAGAGGCTGAACAAATGGGACGTTAAAATGCTGAGGCAGCAAAGGCTTTAATGCGCCTGGAGGTGAGCCCTCCACCTTCTGTGAGAATTTTCAAACGAGTGCTGTGCCACCTGCACCGAGCATCGGTTTTACTTGGGGAAGGTGTTTGGACCCAGGTGGCCAACTAGCATGGAGTGCATGAGGCAACTGGAAAAGCAAGCTTCCTTTTAGGCCTCTAAGCTTAAGACCTTTTTTACAGCTGATGCTGTAAAGAGCCCTTAAAGAGATGAACACTGTGGACAATGTGCTTGATGTCCTTTGACTGAAAGCTTGTGAGGTGCACAAATAAAGCTCACAAGGCACTGTTGCTGTGTGTGACAGGTCATTGTGGTGATATTAGAAGACAGTGCAGCACAACAGAACAGGGAAAAGGAGCACACAGAATAAGCGCTCGTCCTGTGTGCTCCTTTTCTTTATCCCGTTGTGCTGCGCTGTGTCTTCTAATATGCTATACCAACAAGCCCAAACTACCACTTTGTTAAGATTGTGGTCATTACAGGTTTCTTTGATTTGGCTGCACTCTCTGCACTAGTTCTCTGCACTAGTTCTGCACTAGTTCCGCGGTGGTGCCGGCAGCATCGGTTCAGGCAGTTCAAATGCAGCTTGGCACTGGCCGCTTCCAAAACGAATGGTCGAGTGCAGGCCCGATTGTCTGATAGCCTTGCTGTCGTCACGAAATTGGAGCCAACTGCATGCCGCCGACACCAGCAACTACCACCAAAATCCTGAAACACTTGGAAGAATTTTCAAGCAGCAAATTGCCATGAAGTTTTACCATGAACCTGCTCTAGGAACTTGTCGTTTCACAAAAGAAAAAAAATTGTTGCATGTATACACACAGGCGGCTTACGAATTAGCACTGATATGCTGCCCATGCGCTCAGTGAGCACTTAAGTTTTCATTATGACGACTCAGTCACTCACCTCCTCCATGTGTAGGTCGAAGAAGCAGAGAAGGTATGGCCCGAGTTATTTAATGAAGTGATGACAGTTATTCGTTGAAAGGTTATGGTTTATGGGGGTTTAACGTCCCAAAGCGACTCAAGCTATGAGGGACACCGTAGTGAAGGGCTCTGGAAATTTTGACCACCTGGTGTTCTTTAAGGGAGCATAGATGCCTAACTTTTGGGTGCATGTTTTCTTCTTTGTAATGTAATGACACCACTGCGGTGGCTCAGTGGTTATGGCGCTCGGCTGCTGACCCGAAAGACGTGGGTTCGATCCCGGCTGCGGGGGTCGAATTTCGATGGAGGTGAGATTCTAGAGACCTGTGTACTGTGCGATGTCAGTGCACGTTAAATGAACCTCAGGTGGCTGAAATTTTCGGAGCCCTTCACTACAGTGTCCCTCATAGCCTGGGTCGCTTTGGGACGTTAACCCCCATAAACCTGACCAATATTTTTTGTAATGAGGCATAAGGCATTATTATACACGGATTACTGCGTGGTATGCTCCTACGGCTGCTGAATAATTTATAACTGAATTTCTTTCTCGTGCTGTTTCAGTTTCAACAGCTGAACGATAACTGTGGCATCAAAGAGAGGTTGTAGGTCATGTTAGACGTGAAAAACTGCAGTATAATTGGTGCTTCCACATTTGTTGTCATTCCGGCTCTTGAGAAAGGCTGGCTTCAGCACTGCAGTAAATTAAAGCGATAAAGCAACGATTATATCGCAGGTTTTTCATGCCTCATGTGACCTAAAACACCTCTGACTTCACAGCTCTCATTCGGCCGTTGAAACCGAAAGAGCATGACAGAAAAATTTGATTATAAATTATTTCGCGGTCGTAGGCGAATACCACATGGTGATTCATGCATAGTAGTGTTAACATGCACTGACATCGCACAGTACCCAAGCCTCTAGAATTTCGATGGAGGTGAAATTCTAGAGTCCCGTGTACTGTGCGATGTCAGTGCATGGTTAAGAACCCCAGGTGGTTGAAATTTCCAGAGCCCTTCATTTATGTTCTTCCTTCTATGTTTCTATTTTTTTTTCACAGGTTAGGAGTAGATATTTGTTATAGTTTCACTCTTTTGAGGAAAATCGGGAGAGGGTTCTTCATCTTGAGACATGCAGCCCAAAGGATAGAGCACAGGGGTGACTCACACAACATTAGTGTTTGCGTTTTGTTCCTACTGTTCTGTGTGCTTAAAAGAACATCTTGCTGGGCAAGTTAGTAACTGTACATCTTTTTGGTTACAGGCGCGAAAACAGACACGACACAAGGTAGAAAGACTGGACGAAGCGCCACTCGCAACTGCTTTATTTGAAGGCAACACGGACAACTATATACCATCGTACACGCAAGGAATGCTATCATCTTCAGGGTTGATAAGATAGCGAAGGAGTGAAAAAATTGTTCTCTGCCTTATACAAAGATATGGACGTGCTTGCACCCCTTGCCCCCAAATGAGGCATTGACATGATCTTACGTGGTGCTATGCTGGTAAAGGATGTGTGCTGTATGCATATGGGTGTGTGGCATTCAGATTCAAGCACCAACACAGGGCTTCTAGTGCAGGAGGAAAAAAAGCCTCAAGGATGTAGATGAATAGTTTGCCTTTTCTGAAAAATTCTGTGGCAGGAGGCTTTAATACATGTCAGCCCACCCCTCATGTAATACTCCCTTGTGTGCTCTTGAGGTACAAATAAATAAATAAAAAGTAGTGCCCTTTCAAACAGTATAATTTCCAGCTTTGGTGCAAGATTTTCGGTGGCCCCTTCAAGGAGTGTTTGCCCAGAGCTTGTAGTGATTGCTTAATGGCGCTTGGTCCCAAGAACTAGACAGTTAACCAATTGCCCTTGTGCCACTTGATGAGAAAATCTGAGAGGTTAATATGACAATTCACCATAGCTGTGAACAGTAATGAGCTGACGTATTGCCGAAGAGAATTGAGGTCATCTACTTGACAGTGGTAAGAATTTTGAGTTGGTTAGAGCACAGATGGCTTATCATCTTCCATATCTTAATAGATGTGGCATTGTTGGCATGTGTAATGAAAAATTTGTTTCGATGTGTGTGGCTGGTGAGCTGTCAGCTCGAGCATGACAAAGTAAGCTCAACCAGAAGTACCTGCGCTGTTCGAGCTCAGGGCAAGAGCTTTGAGCGAGGCCACTGCACTGTGTCCTTGTTGTACATTTGGCTTTCGTGGTGCTCCAAGTTCTCCTTCCCCTACCTCTGTTAGGAATGTCACCATGTAGCCGAGAGAAAGTGGTGTGGTGTAATTAGAGCAGTGGCATGGCCATAACATCCATCTGCACAGCACTGCGTAAGACTTGTTTGCTGGATTGGCACTGCTGTCAGAACTGAGGTGAGTTATGAGTGGACCGCTCTGGAAAAAGACAGTAAAGCAGTGGAAAACATGCCACGAATAGTGGAGAGCTATAGTTTGAAGGCAAACTTTGAACTTCAATGCCTGTGTTGCCATTGCTGTCAAAGTTATCTGTGAGACCATCAAGGGCAGCACCTGTTCTGAATGCATCGCATAGCAATAGATCAGAACTTCGATCTTATAGTTGGCTCATGGGCCTCACTGCAGGAGGTATATGAATTGGTTCTGATTTCACATTGAGAAGCATCAAATTCAGCAACCTTAGTATTCACAAGTACAGTAAAACCTCGTTAAGGCATACCTCATGGCACTGTGGAAAAACTATGTGCAAAGCGGCAATATTGTCACGAAGACGACGAAGCTGGCAGTGGCGCTGGAACGGAAAGGTTACGCTATAGGCGAGCGGCCATTAAAATCATCTCGCTGCCATCATTCATCGCCGCTTATTATTTGGCTGGTTGCCACGTAACATTTGGTGTGAGATGCGGGGTAGCATCCCCATCCTAGTCCTGGAGCTCCGGAGTCATCCGCCTGCTGTGGTCGTCGGCTGTGTGCACCTGGTTCGCCTCACCCGGCTGTGCATCAGCCCGCTGAACCTGAACCGACCTCGCCACTCACTTCAGCCCCGTCCCCCGCCCCGACCACAAGACACGAGGACGTGACGACGCTGCCACGACCCAAACCCATGACCCGACCAACCCGAGACGTTGCCCACACGTGAGGACACCGCCCCCCTGCCCATGCTGATCGGTGCGTCCAAGGGCTTCGGCCCCTGGCAACCTACGACCCGGAAGCTTCGTGGACCAGGATTCATTGGCACATATCTTTCATCGTGGCGGCCAGCACTTCTCCCCATGCCATTTCTGTTGTACCGTCCTCTAAACCCATCGCCACTGAGCACGTTTCTTAGTCAATGTCTTCTTCTATTCACGATCGGGACAATCGCTGGGCAGCCCCGGGTAGGGTCACTAAGATGACGAAGCCGGCAGTGGCGCGGGAATGGAAAGGTCGCGCTATAGGCGAGTGGCCATTAAAATCATCACACTGCTATTGTTCATCGCCGCTTATTATTTGGCTGGTCGCCACGTAACAATATGCCCAAACTGAAAGCAGCCTGAGTATATCCGTTGACCTAGTAAAAGATGATACCTGAGGCATTTCAAAGGATGCGCAGGTGAAAGTTTTTAATCACATATCTACTAGCGCAGCCTCGAAGGCATATAAGCCAGGTCCCGGGTACCAGCTGCTCTATTAAGAATGCGCAGGCGAAGCTTTTATATCACATAGGTGCTAGTGTAGCCTCGAAGGCACGTAAGCGAGGTCCTGTGTCCCAACTGCTCTTTTAGGCCGTATTTGAGTGAACAGGCAAATGTCTAGCGCGCATGCAGTTTCTCCAACGGTATGGGTTTAGCTGTCTCCAGCTTCCATGTCGGCATTGCTTTCATTGGATGACGTTTTGCCTTTGATGGAAGCAACAGTGTAAATACCAAACTGTGCTGAAGAAGTCTTGGACTGCAGTGTCTAATGCATCACCAATCATGCAAAAAAATGAGTCTCCACAATGCCTTCTCTGCAACGAAATACCTCCTGTAAACGGGAGGTATTTAGGCATACCTGCTGTATTCCGAGACCTGGATTGGGAACAGTTGGGGATAAGAGTTAATGGAGAACACCTTAGTAATCTGCGATTCGCAGGTGATGTCGCTAAGTCGCTCAAGAGATGAACTGCAAAGCAAGATCAGTGAGCAGAACGGTGGGTTTAAAGAATTAAAGGAGTATAGACTCCTAACTTTTGGGTGCATGTTTTTTGTTTGTAATGATGTACAAGGCGTTGTTATACATGGATTACCACCTCGTATTCTCCTATAACCACTAAATAATTTATAATCGCATTTCTTTCTTGTGCTGTTTTGGTTTTGGTTTCAACAGCCTAATGAGGACTGTGACGTCCACATGTGCTTACAGGTCACGTGAAGCATAAAAAAACTGCATTATAATCGCTGCCTCCACATTAGTTGTCATTCCGGCTCTTGAGGAAGGCTGGCTTCAGCACTGCAGTAAATTATAACGATGAAGCAGCGATTATATGGACGTTTTTCCATCCCTCACGTGACACAAAAGTACTCTTTGACGTCACAGCCATCATTCGGCTGTTCAAACCGAAACAGCATGACAGAAAAAATTTGATTATAAATTATTTAGCGGTCGTGATAGATAGCGTAGTAGTATCTGCCGCATCGTAGAGCAGAAACATGCCGCCAAAATTGTGTGTCTATACTCCTTTAACATGCAGAAAAGCAAAATAAAAATGCTCTTGGCCATTCCCTCCAATGCAAATGCTGTGTGGTGTATAATTTTGTTATGTGCTGACCGGCCAAAGAGTGAGGCGCGATGGACGATGGCAGAGATATGATTTAATGACCGTTGGCCTAGTGCGAGTGCTCCGTACCGCGCCAAGGCCAGCTTCGTCAATCTTCGTCACAATATTCCTTTTTCTCATGGACATTGTCACATGTAGGAAACTGAGTGGTATATCATCGTTTGTGTAAGAACTTAAGGACACTGAGAAGTTCCCTAGGCAGCCGCTGACCACACACCATGCATGGAAAAATTGCTTTTGAAAAGTAATTAAGTTCAATTAGTAATTACTTTCCTAGAAATCTCACAGAAGTAACTAAATTACATTACAAATTACTGGTCTCAAAAAGTAATAACATTACATTACAATCTTAAGTAATGAAAATTACCTCTTATATTCGATACTAAAATGTTGCGCAGTGGTCATAGTTTGTGCAGAATTTCTAGTTTTTTGTTTGCACCGTCACTGAGCTTGAAAATGGGCGTCAGAAATTTTGCCCCTGTTTAGTCAATTTGAGCAGCCGCTTTGCTAATGCAGATGAGGTCTTTCTCATATCACTCTTCAATCAGAAGTACACCGTTCAACATGTAATATGGTCCCACCATCCTGATTTTGAAGAATTTGTTATCCGGGAGTGCATTGACTGCTTATTCACGCTCATCATCCCAGAAGTGTATAGGGGCGCAGAGAAGCTGCCAATTCTGCTGTTCAATTCTGCTGACCTGCACATGATTATCTCTATGTCCAAGTTTTGTGCCATTTCCTAGTCCCTGGCATATATTGGACCTTTGACTTTATTAAAACTTTTGTGAATGTGCTGGCACAAACTTTTAGAAGTTCGTTTTCTGGCGCTTGCATGTTCTTTTTATATTTTCGTTTTCAATTGGGCTGAAGTTTCATGGCACGTCCAGTCCGTCAACTATTTCTTGGCGTTTTCAGATACTTTGTCCAGTTACACTTGTGCACTGTGGAGGAGCCGCAGCTGCTCTTTAGATGCTTTGGCTCCTTCTTTTGTGCAGAGCAGCAGCGGCGTCTTCTCCGCAGTGCTCAGGTGCATTTAAGCAAAGCATCCAAAAATGACTAGCTTGGCTGGCATTTTCTCTTGGTCTCTGAATGCATCATATGGTCAGAATTTGGCAAAATTATGGACATGTATACCAGGGAATCGTTTAAAAAAGTTATCCAGGATTTGTGTTGTGAATAAAAATAGCGCAACACGCATAATTTTTGGTTTTGTGAAACTGCAGATCACACAAACCAAGAACAGAATAGCAAGGTTCTACTGTATTTCTTTGAAGGGCTGTGACGATATTAAAGGGTGTCTGGCAACCTGGAATTGTCAGAGGAATTTCATTTACTTGGATGGATTACGGGGAATTGTGAGGGATACGATCAAGAAAGTGGCGAAGTCTAGGAAAAGAACAGACTGAAATTAGCACAGAGGTCTGCCGCGAGTTTTAACGGTACTGTGAGTGTCCAGCACACGGTCCGTTTTCATTGGCGTGACATATTTTTGCTTATAACGAATATAAAGCATGGCAGCCTGTCTGTTTCAGCTGTCTTTTTCTTGTCTTCGATTAAGTGAGCATTGTATATACTGGTTGATTCTGTACAGGTTGCCACACTCATTAAATTTGGGCTGGTACATATGAATAGACACAGCTACGTTGAAAAGTATTTTCTGTGGAATAAGCTGTAGTCATAGTAATGTGCAGAATTCATGCACTTTCAGTGTACTGATGCAAGGTGGCACGCTAAATCGATCTGGAAATCTTGCTCTCAGACCTCGTCAGTCTTGTAGGCTATTGCAGAAAGAAACAAATAGAAGATAGTTTCTCTGTGGTTCGAGCTGTGATGATGAGGTCATAAAAAGCTGTTACTTTTTGTGGAAATCGCATGGTGCTTGTCCCGGTGGCATTGCTACTGTCGAAAGGATTGCCAGAGTGTGCCTTCATTGGAAAGGCAGTAAAAGGCAGTGCTTCTCACTGATGAGCAAACCAACCTTTGTCAGCCCTGTTGTTCAAGGGTTCCTTCTTGAAAGCCTGAAATATTCTTTTGCAGTACAATGAGCAGTGTATGAAGCCCCTGAAAGCATGCAGAGTGTTCCGTTTAGAAATTTTCCTGAATTTTCTCGAAGTAGAGTTGTTTGTTCCTTCTGTGAAAGCACATGTAATGTCAGCACATGTGGCCACCACTCTTGTGGACCATTAAAAGAAAGCAAAAACTTGTGAGCACAATTTTGACAAACTTCCAAGTCTAAGAGTCCGGATCAGTCAAGCAATTTTTGTCTGGTGAGAAGGGAAACAGCTGCTGAAATTCATACACAGATTCCTATTTGAAATGTGCCAGCATCTGTGGGTCCGTTACGGCTAGGGATTCTAATGTGGTGAAACCCATACACAAGAGGTAGTTACGGCCAGGGATTCTAATGTGGTGAAACCCATACACAAGAGTTAAACGGGCCATGTCGCGTCAAGAATGCTGCATCTGGGGCAGCATTCCACGGCTGAAGGTGTCACAAGGGAGCGTGGAAGAGGTCGTCTTGTTAATGCTCTCACTCTTGTTGTAGCGTAAGCTGCTGTTCATCGATTTTTTGTGTCATTTTATGTTTCTAAACAATGTCACATCACATCATACGCCTTTTCAGTGTCTGAACTGTGAAAAGAAGAGCATCTCCATCGCAGCCATGGCCTCGTGCTTGAGTGCTCGCCTCGGCTATGGGAGGTTGTGGGTTCGATTCCCGCAGCCTTTGGTCCACCCAGCCTAGTGCTCGGCTCTCCAGAGGTGCACCGTGTGGAAAGGATAGCCTGCGCCTCAAAATTTTCATCAAATGTGGGCACAAAACCAACTCCACATGGTTAAAACGCCAGTGGAGGAACTGCTGCGCCAGTTGCGCCAAACTGCGCCAAATCGGAAATCCTGCTACAAAATCGATTTTTTGCCTACTTTTGCACCATGTCTGCGCCAAAACGCCGCTGAATAACTCTGCCGAGAGCAAAACCGAAATTCACTACCGCGAAATCAAACATCTGCCGGCAACACATTCGTGCTGATTGGAAGAAAAAGGCGCGAAGAAAGTGTCCATCTTCATCCCTGCTGGTCATCGCAGCTCACGAGGTCTCCGCCCTGATTGATGAGTTTAGTCTTTGTGTCGCAGCAGATATTAGCCAAATAATCCGAACGACTTGATGACTTCTGGCAAAAACTTTTCCGACCTCAAGCAAGAGGATGGGTCTTGAAAATATCCCTTGTTGGTGGCACTCGTAAAAGTACTTCTGTGCCTCTTGCACAGCAATGCTCATTTGGAGATGGCTTCAGTGAAAGTCGGCGAGTGCTGAGAGACCGATCGTCGTTTTCAGTACAAAGTGTAATTGGGCTTCGGTCTGTAATGACACATTCTCAGCGTTTCGGCCGAAATCCAGCTGCCCTTCCTATGACACAACGATTAATCAGAGCGGTGAAAGGATCACGGACGTGACAGCTGCAGTGTCAGCTGCAGTGATTGGAGGCAGATGCAGCAGAAGAGACGCGTGCAAAACAAGCAAAAGAAGGATGATCTACCGGACAAGGACACATGGACAGAAAATGCTCGCCGCGGCACTGTCATCAAGAAAATAGAAGAAGTAGCACCTCAAATTTGCTGTTTTAAGAATGGTATCACTTTAATCGCTTTGTTGCGTATCTCGTTCTGTCTTCCGTCTGAATAAAAACGGCTTTATGTTTAGCAAAATCTCCTGTTTGCTTATTTTTGGGGCTTTTTAATTAAACGACAGCACTTTAGACTGAATTTGGGCTTGAAGTTTGTTTTTGCATAGCTGTGGTCGTCATAAACACCTGAGCTTGGCTGTTCCAGAAATGGAACACGCCCTTCTTTATTTAAATTTTTGGGGACATGAAAGTTTGCTATGAAACAGTTTTTTTTTTGTTCTGCTACAAAAGCTCTAATATCTGTTACAAAATGCCATTTTTTCTGCTACAAAACTTGAAATTGCTGCTACAAACTGCGATTTCTTCTGCTACAAAAGCTGCTACAAAAAGCCAGTTGCCAGTTCCACCACTGAAACCCGCAAACTCGCGCCTTGTGCCAGTTTACAAAACTTAAAACGCTCATAAAACATTCACTTCTCAAGCTTCATGAGAGATGTGCCGTAGCACTCTCTGCTCACAAACCCCCTTCAAGCAAAGTGCAGCGGTATTTGCTCGCTACCATTGTGGCTTGCTCACACGCATCGGCAAGTGTGCACGACCGGTAAAAAAAAAAAAGATGGGCTTCTACCGCATGAGGAGGGTTTAGGGTTGCTTGATGGCGGAACTTATCTCTGATCCATCAAGGCAACGGTTTGGTCGAAGGCCCTTTTCCCAAGCATCTCGCCCTAGATGAGCCGAGCACCAGGCCGGGAAAATCTTGTACCCATTAAAAAACGGGTGGGTACCCGGGGGCACTGGGAATCGAACCCAGCACCTCCCGAATGCGAGGCGGATGCTCTACCACAAGGCCACACTTCAGTACTATGATCTTCGCCGAAAGGCCGGGAAGTGAAAAGCCGAAATATTGTTCGGCAGCTTACAAAGTCAAGCTGTCATGTCTCCTTCTGAACACAGTTATGGTTGAGACAAATTGTGCCATTCTACACGATTTCCCCTCATTCATTGAGATGCTCAATAAGCTTTAGATGTGGTAAATGAGGAGGAATAAAATATTTGTGTGAAATGTTTCTTTTCATCACTGCATTCTCTGGAAACATGTTTGTATTGTAATTTCAAATATGTTTTGATATTTGAACTACTCGAAAATAAAGCATATCGCAGTACCGGCCGGCATTTCGAATGGCCCTGGTATGCACAGCATGTGTACGAGAGCGGACGACACGGCGGTCCCTGTGTCATTACTTTTGAAGCCCACATGACCAGGGTTGCCGCTCTTCCTCGGGAGTGACTTCATAACACACCCCGACACTCAGAAACCGAAATCGCTCAGTATAAATAATGTGATAATATTTAATACGCATATATGAATCACGGAGCACATATCACGCACCTGGTGGCAGTATGCAGGGTTTGAAACTAAGAACACTGTAGCCAAAAATTTGTTAGCATATGGAGCTTGTGACCTTCTGTGTGCCAGCGTCAGAAGCCTTTCAGAAACCCTTTCGTTGTTTGTCTTGACTATTTTCATTCATTCTCGGTCTCTGCCTTGTACACACTTGTTTTTGTGTGTGGTTTCTCCGGCACATCTTGAACAATGTTCCTTTTATCCTTTTTTGAGGATATTTCTAATGTCCATACACAAAGCCACTACAGGAATGTGTGGGCTGCTGCTATAGTCTGATGGGAGATGTCCTTATCTTTTTTCTCTCTTGCATACATTCCATTTTTTTGTGTATTTGTGCATTTCTCTTAGTGGTTTATTAGTTGCATTAGTTGCATTAGCTTGCATTCTTTTTCTCTTTTCATGGCATCCCACCCTGTGTATGACTGACACTAGTGGAGGGACTGCAGCAACCGACCTTGCATGGCGCGGCATTCTCTGGTCCCAGGCACCTATTCGCGGTTCCAGGCTACTTACTGACTCAAGATTGTGCCAAGTCTGCACCTTGGCCTACAAGCAGAGTCGCATTAGGCCCATGTCGGCCAGGACTTTCGTGCTAAATAAAGTATTCCTACCGACATGCCTTTTCAGTAATTAATGAAGCATATGAATAAATTTTGTAACAACTTCGTTGGCCGTATGGAAAAACCGTGTTACAAAGCAGTTTATTTTCTTAAGACCATACCCAGCCACCACATTGTTTCCTACTCATCTTTGAGGTAAGTACTTGCCGTGTGTCGCATCACAGTCTGAAGTGTTGCTGCAGAACCACATATTGCCTTCCTGTTTATGCCATTGCAGCAGAAAATGCTCCACAAAGCTAATGAGGAAATTTAACCAATATACTGCTTTGAGACAACTGCTAAAAGTGTGCTGAAGACCACTGAAAATGTAAATCAGGTTAATGAACAGGATGATTGTGGGCACTGCCCGTGTCTACTTTTAATGCATAGGAGGGGCCAGTTTCAATTTCTTTACAGGTGGGTAGCACCTTTTCTAATTGCATCATCACTGAGTGGGATGCTTGTACCCATACCACCATCTCATTCCGCACTTGAGCATTGACAGTGCTAAGGAAGCTCTTGTTGAACATTGTAATCGAGGCCCTTTGAATTGAATGTTCTTTGTAGGTATTTTACAAAGGCAAGGTAATTGTCCTAGCAGTGCTACTGGGGTTGCATCTCGCTGCAAACGAGGCAGATTCTGCAGCACTGGGCTCTTGCTGGCAGTTTGTGAAATTGGCTTTACCCATAACTGCACTGTAGAAGAGCACAAAGAAAACGATGTCTTCCACAGTAATTCATGTCGTGCAATATGACATGGAAACCATCACATGGCCACTTTATCCATTGCCTTCAGGTTCAAGACATCTGCCAGTTTCTATACGGTAGCGCTTCAGACTTGCATTGGAAAACGACATTTCTCTTGAAGGCACTTTTTGAGCAGAAATTGCGTTTAACATGGTTTTCATGATCCATGCTTAGGGTGAACAAAGTGGGTAATATAGGCCTTACCTGCTAACAAGGGGCCCTAAATATTTGCTAAATTTGATTTATAGTTTTCTCTTACTGTTGTGACCTATCTTTCCTCGAGCAGAACAGTGGCCTGAGCTAGGTGGCTGAGTGAATTCACATCACCTGTTAATGTCAGGTTAATTTTTTTCTTGTTCTAACTTTTCTCAGCTGCTGAGGGCCATTATTGCCAGAGAGGTATGTATGGTGCGTACTGTACACGGACAGGGAAATCGCTTAATTCAAACCTGCGGTATTTACAAACTGGCACTTCGCTCCCGTCAAAATCGCGTATTTCAGTGCGACAAAGCTGCCGGTAATATAAGCGTACGCAACGGCCGTACAGCTTACCTGTCCTGACCGATGAGGCATGGCAATGCAGCGCGCTGCATGTGGCCATCGTGGAGAACCACTCGTCTACTACCCCTGTCACACGGTGCTTTCGAAGTGCAGTTTCTCTCCCCAGCTGCGCTCCTGTTCCTGCCACGAGGTAGGAACAGTTTATTTTAGCACATGCGGGGTCGATCGAGTGGAATCTATGAGGCGCCACTATTAATGCTGCCAGTGCTGATTAGCGGTCGCATAAGAATGAAAAGACCCGTACCAACCCTTCTGGTCGGGCTCTCTTTATTCCGAACTCTGCGTAAAGAACTATTTTTCGGTCCCCTTACCCTTCGTTTCTAATCAGCATAGTTTGAGCAAATTTTTGGTCCCTTAATAGTTTGAAGTATCGAGGTGCCGAATGCCTGACCATTGGTACGTGGCCATATCTGTATATTTCCCATCCATGGAACGCGCACAATTTGTCCCTAAACTTAATGACCCTTGGATATATTGTCTTCATCTTCAAAAGACTTGTCGGAAATCTCAAAATTTTATTATAGCGACAAATTTATATATAAGACTGCTCAAAGGGAGCACGGCTACAAAACCACCGCCGCACACACGCGTCCACTCTTGGCGCTCTTAATTCAGTGCCAGTAAGACTGACCGAAAGTTTGAGTATCAAAGCGAGCACGAAACAACGGGAGTTCACTGTTTGAGCATGTATTTGAGGAAGGACCGCGCATAAAATGTTTTACCACTAAACGCACTGATCATAGTGCTTGCATGCGGCACAGCGAAATGGTGATATCGATACGGGATGGAATGCCGCAGCTGGAGCTTAATTCTAGCCCTCGCAATGAAAACTGATAATTGGTTTTTTGGGGAAAGGAAATGGCGCAGTATCTGTCTCATATATCTTTGGACACCTGAACCGCGCCGTAAGGGAAGGGATAAAGGAGGGAGCGAAAGAAGAAAGGCAGGATTGATTTTTTGCCCTTTTCAAAACACACATCCAGTAGGACCCCGCTGTTGCGTTCGCGGTTGCTGTGTTTTTCCCGGTGCTACATTTTTTTTTTCATATGAGCCAGATAGTCCAGCTGCCACAGAAGCCCCTACAACTGAAACTCGATCGCCTGTATCTGTTACATAATGCAATTGTTGCATAATTCCCTTGTCGTATGTCGCGAAAGTCTATATAGGCGCTTGTTCGCCGCTGCGTTCGGCGACTTCTGGAAGGAAGCACCCAGGCCAACACACTTACAGACCATGTGATTTTTTGTGCGTCTGTTGGCACAGTTACATCGACGCTGCGACGCTAGCGCGAACGACAGCACAAAAACGAAACTATGCCGCGGCAGACGGCACAAGCAGCGCTGTACGAAATGCGGTTGCGCGGGCTCGCTCCGACAATTTTGTTTCTGCCATCCTCTTTATTCTTGTCACCTGCACCTTAACATACACAATTTCTAGATTCCAATTGGCGATGATTCTTTGGGATTGATGCGGCCACCGCGATAGCAGCGAAGAAGCGCACGCGTACCGCATCTTCGCACGCTCTAGGCATGCTCCCTTTTCACTGCTGAATCCCTTCCACAGACAGCTGCTCAGGCTAACCGAGACGCATCGCAGTGCGTTTCTGAAGCTTTGCACATATGCAGAACGATCGTGAGAACCACACATCCTTGCAAATTGCAGAGAAGCGTTTGGTGCATGTCACAATAATAAAAAACTGCAGGCAACGATGCACAATTTTTTTCACGCTAAACATTCGGCTACTACGTTTCATGGCTGCTCTGTTTTTTTTCTTTTCGCGGTCCCACGAAAAATACGACGGCAATGTTCTGTTGCATTCAATTTTTTGGTGCATTTAACAGTTATATATGAACACGAGTGCAATGCAGTCCAAAAATTGAACTTCATATTGTCTCTGGAACTTTAAATAAAATAAGTAATGTTTTGCTGTATATCTAATGAGATCAAATCATCTTTGGAATACCAATTTTCATCTATATGATTCACCACATTAGCATACCAAGAAATCTTATATTTAGATATCAGGTGTACATGGCCCATAGGGCCATCCTCTCCCATATGCACACAAATCACGTACATCCCCACCTGGACAACATGACCACAGATGTCACGCATGCCCAAGAATGCTGATTCCATGGCTGCAGCTAATGTTTTCGGCCAGAAGAATGGGCAACAGGGCGAGCTGATGCAGTTTGATCGCTTGCAACAGAGAAATAATCACTAGAGAGATGCATCCCAGTATGTGCACTCACAATAACAGCTGAACTAGTTTTTATTACGATATGAAACATCGACACAGTAGCAAGATTTATTACAATGAACAAAAGCTTTTCCTTGATGCCAACCAATATGAATTTGCCAATTTTGAGTCTCTTTGTGACACTTATGGCAAAGTGAAACGTGTCTTCACCATTACTTCTGCTTATATGCATTTCTTACAAGGTGACTTATTATTGAGAAAGTTGGCTTAGATCTGAAGAAAGCATATCAGTCTGAGCAAGGAATGAAAATATGAGAAATAAGCTGCAACAAACCAATTTATTTCACACTGAGACTGAGTGCTCGTGTCTCGTGGTGTTCCTATGTGGTGTTGTTCCCTTGTCAAGAATCTATAGCGCTCCCCAGTCTCAGTATGCACGACCAACTAGCCCCCTACAAAGCTTTACTGGCAATTTATTTCCTGCTCATGTTATTACGCTGTTATACCTATTATCCTAATCTCTTAAAAGACGTTCAGTCTCACAGGCAAGTAAATGTGCTTTAAGGGGGGGGGGGGGCATGGTATAAGGGTATATTCCATTGAAATGCCATCTAGCATGATACTGACAGAAGTATCAACACAGAACACCACTGCAGTACACCAATTGTCTGGAATGTTTTTTCTGCCACCCGTGCTTCCTGCCAACACAAAAAGTGAGTGGATTGAGGAAGGATAGCTTAAAGCGGCTCTGAAACGCCTTCCGAGGACAGCACATTAACTCAATCACTGCTCTGTGGTGCCATGAAAACCAGAGCCAAATAATACTCTTCTGCACGCAGCAGACGAACCACAACCGCGCGTCAAAGTTGGCGAGCCCTTCCCGGCGACTTTTTCATGCTCGCGCCCTCCTCCGTCCCCCGCATCTGCGTAGATAAGGTGAGAGGTGGCCATTGGTTAGATTCTTGCAGACGTCGGGCAGCTGCCGCGGCCAATAAGCCGCTTAGCTCCGGCGGGTCGGGAAGCTCTGCTCCCAGAAGGGGGTCGGCGAAGGAGCGCCTACCTTCCAGCGTGCAAAAAGTGACGAGAGAAGAAGGAAAGGCTCGAAGACGCTGAAATTCAAATTTTAACTACAGACAACTCAGCTTCTACAAAGCGCATTTAAAAAAATCTTTGCTGGACACTATTCGTGAAGCGGCGTGCTTCAATATCCCAGACATGCCGCTACTTTATTAGAGCCCCCTTCACAGCCCCTTTAAGAGAAGTGATACAAAATAGATTCCGAAACTGCTGGCAAACCTGCTTTTTGACGTCAATTCTGGAATATATTGTGGGAGCAGGCCATAACTGCTGTTAGCTTAGGCGCATAGGGCTCACTTTGTCGTGGAGTTCCTATGTTGCGTTTAAGGTAGAATGAAACTTAGGTCACTGATCATGCCGAACACGTTGATTTACATTTCTGAACCCTTACATGTTTCTTGTTCGCAATGAAGGACCGATCATGAAAGAAGAAGCTTATGTAGCCTTAACTAATCGGCGCAATGACTGCATAGGCCTGGTGAAGGTTTCCATTTGTTCTGTTGAGTGTATTGAGCATGGTCTGTATTATTAAGGATTCCGGGTCCAGGCACGCTTACGAATTTCTTTCAGTGGCAACGATTTCCACATTATCGCAAGCAATTTCACGACCTGTTTGCGCATGATCTGCCACAGCACTTCAGGCTGTTTGATTGCTGCCGAAATCATTGCAGTGCTCTTAGCCGCCTTGGTAGATTTTCTGTATCCGCGATGTAGACTGAGTTAAAATCGTCGCAGGGTATTTTGCAAACGATTCCAGGGAACCTCGAACGAGACAGAGCATCTTTAACATTTGCAAGATCCCCGCGCAATTTAATAGTTAGTACGTGGGCGATATTCCACTAGTGCCTTTCGAAGACTCGTGCCCTTAGTTTGTCTAGAATGTACAGGGCCGTCCACCCTTAGTATGAATAGGATGGATGGATGGATGGATGGATGGATGGATGGATGGATGGATGGATGGATGGATGGACGGACGGACGGACGGACGGACGGACGGACGGACGGACGGACGGACGGACGGACGGACGTACGTACGTATGGACGTATGGATGGATGGATGGATGGATGGATGGATGGATGGATGGATGGATGGATGGATGGATGGATGGATGGATGGATGGATGGATGGATGGATGGATGGATGGATGGACGGACGGACGGACGGACGTATGGATGGATGGATGAATGGATGGATGGATGGACGGACGGACGGACGGACGGACGGATGGACGGACGGACGGACGGATGGATGGATGGATGGATGGATGGATGGATGGATGGATGGATGGATGGATGGATGGATGGATGGATGGATGGATGGATGGATGGACGGACGGACGTATGGATGGATGGATGGACGGACGGACGGACGGACGGATGTATGGATGGATGGATGGATGCATGGATGGATGGATGGATGGATGGATGGATGGATGGATGGATGGAATGTCGAATGTAATCAGCACCAGACTCGTTATATTATACCGACCCAGCTGCCGCAGAATTTCGCGTCATATGGCATAATTGTCCGGTCAATTTTTTTTATTCGAGATGTTTGCCATTAGACATAATGAGAAAGGGAGAGAAAGAAGGAGTGTAAACAAGCCTCGCTTAAAAAGTGGCAAAAGTTCGTCAGTCTTCGTTGACAAAAGACGTCTTTAGCATACCGGAGACGTATGCCACTTAAGCGGGCTCCTCTAGCGCATGCGCAGTGGCTCCCCCTGACGCCAACAATGCCACTGCGCATGCGCAGGAGGCATCCGATAAACCGGTATATACGTCTCCGATAGTACGTCTTCGGTATGCTAAAAACGTCTCAAATCGTCGCATGTAACCCGACCTTTAGAATGGCGCGTTCGAAGCAAACTCCGATGTCCGGTGACAAAAATCCGGATTTGTCGGGACGTCACTCCACCACCATTACGTAGAGCCTCTGAAAAAAGGAGAACAATTGCGCTGAAAAGAGGAATGGTCGAGCCGGGACTCGATGCAGAACAGTATGAAGGGGAACGCTTTGGTTATGCAGGATGTGAGGCAGAAGAATACTTGGAATGAGTGTGCTGAGACGGGGTGAGTGATACAGCAGCTCAGTCTAAGTCTGTCATCTGGGGTTGTTCTGTATCCGGGTGCTTCCACACTTGGGAGCAGCCACTGGAATGCGCTCTTCGCCATTCAAACTTTCCCTTCGGACACGAAACGGCTGACATCCTAAAATCTTTCTGAATTCCGTCTTTTGGCTACTCGTGTTCAAAATTCATCTCAAAATTCACCAAAGCTTCCTAAACACGGCACGGTTAGCCCCGTTCTCATTTTCTGTCACCAATCTCATAGTGTTTGATTTTTTTATTTCACTCATCATCAAATCTGCATTATTCTTCTGAAATTTTATTTTCTTTAACGTTTTAAGAACCTGTCAGTCGCCGCCTATGTCTTGGCCAATCGCCCGCAGTTAGTACGCGCCATTATCCTCTTGAGGACAACAACAACAATATGCAAAAAGGGACCCATTGAGTCATTTTCGCGTCCCGTCATTTAACGCTATGCGCAGAAAAGGGAGAGAACGCAGTTCTGGAAAGGAGAGTTTTCAACCGTTGTCATGAAGCCTGCGCAATGAAGTGCACTGGAAACAAGGGCTGCCAAGTCGAGATTAAAACATGCTACTCTGTGGTGGACACGGAGTCAATGTGTCAGCGTAGGTCTTGAGATAAGTACAAAATCAGGTGACGAGTGCACAAGATTACTGTGATAGCAAGCTCATTGTAATTGTATGTACTGGATATCGATGTTACGACTGTGAACTGTACTGGCGTTGTGTACTGCGGTGCCCTCAATGTCTTTGTTTCTATCCTTTTGTAAGGTGTACTAGCTTCTGCCCCCACTCCTGTTTAGGAAGGCGGTAGCCTTCCTTTGAATAAACAAATTATTGCGTTTCCCGTTCTTTTAACGGTATAGACCTACAGATATTATACCTTAGTCGTAAAGAGACAACCTCCAGGGGCCGCTGCGTAGCGAATTCACAATTGCCCCATAGAAAGCACAGTGCGGGAATATTCTTATTTCATTTCTGTGACTGCGCAAACCTCCAGGGAACAATATTTCGTGTAAGAGAAAAGTAAAAGTTATTTAGAGAATGCATTTTTCGTTATGCCGAGAGCAGGCTGAGACCATCACGATAAAGAAGTAAATTAAAAAAAAACGCATTTACAAAGGCTAAGGTACAGCTTAACAGGAACAATAAAGCGAAAAGCTGTACTCGCCGCGACGTTCCCGCTGCTGTTGGCCTTCAACAGAGTTTTAGAAATGAATTTTGGCGCCATGTATGAAATTTCTAGCAGATTCAAATCAGGAGTTTTAACTGCAGAGTTGTGAGTTTAAGTGCACCATTACTGCACACGAAAATGAAAAAAAATGCTTGGGCGGTGCATGAAAATGATACTGCTCTGATGTCTTCATGCATCATGAGTTCATGCATCAGGAAAGTTTATGCAAAAACTCATAATTTATGATGCGATTCCGATGTATAAAAGTTAATGCAAAAACTCATCAAGGTCCCCGCCGCGGTGGCTCAGTGGTTAGGGCGCTCGACTACTGATCCGGAGTTCCCGGGTTCGAACCCGACCGCGGCGGCTGCGTTTTTATGGAGGAAAAACGCTAAGGCGCCCGTGTGCTGTGCGATGTCAGTGCACGTTAAAGATCCCCAGGTGGTCGAAATTATTCCGGAGCCCTCCACTACGGCACCTCTTCTTCCTTTCTTCATTCACTCGCTCCTTTATCCCTTCCCTTACGGCGCGGTTCAGGTGTCCAACGATATATGAGACAGATACTGCGCCATTTCCTTTCCCCCAAAACCAATTATTATTATTAAAACTCATCAAGAAATTAGGATGTCGATCTGATGCAAGAACACATAAGATGTTGCCATTCTGATCATTTTGTGATGACTCGCCATGATTGCATCGTAATGATATCAGAAATTAAATATCCATTTTTGCATAGGTTGCGAGCACACTGTTCATACGTTACAAGGGGGGCAGCTATATATATATATATATATATATATATATATATATATATATATATATATATATATATATATATATATATATATATATATATATATATATATATATATATATATATATATATATATATATATATATATATATAGGCCGCAAGGTATATACCCTCTAACCCTTGCAATTCTTCTGAACATACGCCGCGTTCATTTAGCGGCAAAGTTCAGTTCGACCGCGAAACCTTGCGGCGTCGCATTCAGCCTCACGTTGCAGCTGGATTTTTCCGTTCCCGACGCTGCTTCTCACCGTGGCGGTCAGGCCGAATCTCGCCTGCTTACAGCGGCTCAACCGACGGTTCTGCTTCTTGCTTGGCGAAAACCGCAAGCGCTGCGCGATATTCTCTTTGCATGTGTGTGTACCCCAATATATACGGACGTAATTAGACGCGCAGCGGCTTTGCTACGCTACGTTTTTTGACATGTGAGAATTTGAAGCCACCGAGGCAGGACGGTTTGTACCTGTGACCAATGAGGGATGACAGGTGGTCTATTTTAGATAATATTCCGTTTATCTTTTTGCATACGCTCCTGCACTGAAGTTTATTGTAATGCTGACGTCGATATCTATCGCGGCAATAAGACAATCATAAATCAGTTGTTTGAAGAACTGCAGAATATGAATTTGTGCAAAAGTAGAAAGTCATGCGCTGATCTCTACCTGCATGGGATCGGTGTAGAAAGTGGGGTGGGAGGCTGCCCTGTCCAGCTCTGGGCTCCAGGCCTAGAAGACCCTCATAGCACGAGCAAGAACAGCAGCGGCAGCCGCTGGAGTCGCGAACTATGGACCTCGCCCACAAGTCCCTCTCCCAAATCTTGCAATAGACTTTTTCATTCATTCATTCATTCATTCATTCATTCATTCATTCATTCATTCATTCATTCATTCATTCATTGAAATGGTTGGGGTCAGCCACTCAATGACAATGCGGATGCTGGCAAACCGAAAGCGGTGCAGATGCACAGTGAGAATGTATGGACCCTTGACCATGAACTTTTATTTCTTTTTTTTTCGCTTACAACTCTCTCCTACCAGCAGCATCGTAGTGCGGGTCACCTGAAGCTACCCGGAATATCATCTACTTCCAGCATCACCTTAGGACGCAATACATGACAGCGACACCAGGCCAACCAGGCCACTGACAACCGATCACTCATTCGGATGCGTTATGCTCACTGTTCTGTGCCAAAAGCACCCCCCCCCCCCCCTAGCCCGACTGCACCGCCACCCGACTTCTCCTGTATACGGACGCTAACCAAGCATTTCGGGCGCTTCGCCGCGTGGTGAGTTCCCTAGACATTGTTGTTGATGTGGGACACATGATGGAATCATTGTCGTGCCCTGTACGCGTTGCATGGGCTCGACGCGCAACGCCAAACCCCACTGAGGCTGGTAGTGCCTCTCATCTACTGAATAGGACACACCATGGACTACCTATGTTGAAGCTTTCCGAAGGAAAAACAGCCCTTCTACAAAAAAAAAAAAAAAAATTGCAGAGCTCAGATGGCCCGATGCGACAAACTAGGCAAGCAGAATGTGCTTTTAGCATAATGCTTTTACATTTGATGCTTTTCGATTTGATGCTCCTCCATTTAATTCTTTACTCTTTTGCCGCATCCCATTGCCTGAAAGTACCACCGATTAATTTCGCTTTACTTTGGCTAACTTTATGGCTCACTAATTATTTTTTGTTTTTTCATTTGTTTCATTACTGAACGCCAATACACACCGTGGCGCCATCTCTCGGCAGCGCCTGCGTGACGCCGAAAGGGGGATCATGTGTGTCGCTCTCCTGCTTTGCAGTGCATCTCATGCCTTTGGTTTGGTTTATGGTTTATGGGGGTTTAACGTCCCAAAGCGACTCAGGCTATGAGGGACGCCGTAGTGAAGGGCTCCGGATATTTCGACCACCTGGGGTTCCTTAACGTTCACTGACATCGCACAGTACACGGGCCTCTAGAGTTTCGCCTCCATTGAAATTCAACCGCCGCGGCCGGAATCGCACCCGCGTCTTTCGGGCCAGCAGTCGAACGCCTTAACCACTGAGCCACCGCGGCGGCCTCTCATGCCTTTCAGTTTTCGTGTTTATGGCTTTGTGATCACATGGACAGTCCACATGAGGCATATTATATCGACTTTCTCGACAACACAGCACCTCGCCAAGTGAACGAGCTGTCGCAGAATGACATTCAAGTTTTATCCGCCGCTAAAACGGTGCTGCGATCAACATTCCCCAGCCGCCAGTCAGTGCATGCACTGCAGCTTGGCCGGCTTCCGCCCAGCCTGGTACGTGGCCGACCGTAGGCCGCCAATCGGCCGAGAAACCGTGGCCGACCAAAAAAAGAACGTTTGGCCGATTGCTCGGCAGCCGGCCAATGCCACCTGGGCAAGGCGGGCCTTGTTGCTGGGAATGAAAGAAGAATGAAAAGGAAAGCGAACGAGCTCTCGACTGGCTCCATCTGGGCAACTGTCACTGCCGCGTGTAAAACAGAAGAGTGGTGAAAGAAATGCGAGAGATTGAAAGAACAGACGCGCGTCGCAGTAACTGGTTCCACCAAAGCGACCACGACGGCTGCTTCAGCAGCAAAAAAAAAAAAAACTCCCTCCAGGTGGCTTCAAAGTAAAAACTGCACAAACCATATATATCAAGAGGTTGGGGTGACAAGCATAAGCCGAAGCCATGAAGCCATGAGCGATTCTGGGACACCCCGTTCGGTTAGAGTTGCTTTGTACTTCATTCCAGCTGCGTGCCAGCTGTCAATACGGTCAATATTTTGTCCAGCTTCCTGCACCCCGTCTTCTAACGCTCTTCTGAATGGTGTGGTATGCATCCAAGAGAGCAAAGATACACAATGCAAGGCTGCCATGGAAAAGAGAACTTCCGGTCCAGTGCGATGAAGCTTGTGCAGTTTAGTGCACGGGAAGCTACGTATCCGTCGTCGAGATTAAAACACGCTACTGCTACTCTATGGCGGATATTGCATCAATGTATCAGCATGGTTCTTGAGATAAGCATGAATCAGGTGATGAATGCCTAAGACCGCTGCGATAACAAGTGCATTGTGACTTATCTACTGAATACCGGCGGTGCTATATTGCGAAAGTTACCGGAGCTGTGTGTTGGGGTGCTTTAGTTGTTTGTTTCTTTCCTTTAGAAGGTGCACTCGCTTGTGTCTCACTCCTATTTAAAGCAGTACAATAAGGCCGGTATAGTGTTTCTTTGAATTAAAAAATTCCATTACCTTTGAGAGCTGCGAAGCTTCAGATATAACCTCATTCAAAACGAGATAACTTCCAGGGGCGTATCTGTAGCGAGTTTACACTACATGTGCCAAAGGAAGTGCAACGCATGAATTGCCACTGCGCGAACCGCCAGTGGGAACAGTTTTCAGCGAATCTACGTCGGCAGTGCGTGAGAATCGAGAAAGGACCTCGCAAGAAATGAGCTGCTCGTCTTTCATATGTTGCGCAGGGCAAGGCGCTACTATCAAGCTAGACCAATAAATTGCCAAATGAAAGTAAATTCAAAAGCAATTGTAGGGCAGCATGTAGCGGTGGAGCGCATATTCCAGGTTCTCTCAGATCATGAATGGCAGTTTACCAATATCCCTCAAGAGAAAAGTATACAACAGCTGTATCTTACCAGTACTCACCTCTGGGACAGAAACGTGGAGGCTAACGAAAAGGGTTAAGCTTAAAGACAACGCAGCGAGCCATGTAAAGAAAAATGATAGGTGTAACGTTAAGAGACCGGAAGTGGACAGAGTGGGTGAGGGAACAAACACGGGTTAATGACATCCTAGTCGAAATCAAGAGGACGAAATTGGCTTGGGCAGGGCATGCAATGCGAAGGCAAGATAACGGCTGGTCCTGAAGGGTAACGGAGTGGATTCCAAGAGAAGGCAAGCGTAGCAGGGGGAGGCAGAAAGTTAGGTGGGCGGATGAGATTAAGAAGTTTGCTTGGGTACGGTGGCCGCAGCTGGCAAAGGATAGGGTTAATTGAAGATACACGGGAGAGGCCTTTGCTCTAAAGTGGGCGTAGTCAGGCTGATGATGATGATGATGAATATACGTAGAAGCGTGCGCAGGAAATATCAAAGAACCGTATCTAAGCGTCGCACCGCAGCGTTGCAACAAGGTACCGTGCTGTACTTTGCGACCACAAGTTTCCTCCATGGAATAGCCAATGTAACATGCTGAGACATACACCCTGCACTGTCGTTTCATTTGCTTCCGCACCTGCTGAGGTGCACACAGAACTGACTGCCAACTGAGCGTATCGTCCCTGTTGGGGTATAGCGTTCGTGCCATTATCTAACAATAATAATAATTGGTTTTGGGGGAAAGGAAATGGCGCAGTATCTGTCTCATATATCGTTGGACTCCTGAACCACGCCGTAAGGGAAGGGATAAAGGAGGGAGTGAAAGAAGAAAGGAAGAAGGAGGTGTCGTAGTGGAGGGCTCCGGAATAATTTCGACCACCTGGGGATCTTTAACGTGCACTGACATCGCACAGCCCACGGGCGCCTTAGCGTTTTTCCTCCATAAAAACGCAGCCGCCGCGGTCGGGTTCGAACTGCCATTATCTCCGTGAACATCGTTTCAGGGTCCCTTAATTTTAGGCAACGGCGGTAAGCTTATGTTTTACCCTCCGTTGTACACGGCCACTTGATCGCCTCTGTGCGTTAACACAGGAGCATTTGCTGGACGAAACCTGCGTACGCTTCTGGCGTCCGTTGAGTCTTGAGCACGTGCGGCAGTTGTAAATAAGGAGGATATTTTGATTTCATTCCGCCCCCCCCCCTCTCTCCCCCAAGCCGCACTTCCTAACCGTCGTCATATGCGGAAGCAAGCCCAGCGATGGCGGGGCTTGGCGTCCTTTCATGAAGCCAGTCACAAATCATGAAAAACAACAGAAAAGGGAATAGAAATTAAAGATTAATAAAATTAATTTTGTTCGAATAGCTCTGTGCCCTTTTTTATGGGATAGACATTGGTTGGGAAGACATTGTTGCTGTCATGTCGGCATAAATCCTTGAACGTCTAGATAATACCCTCAGTGCCTGCAGCCTTACTTTGGGATGCCTGTTAAACTTGGGCGAATTGGGCGCACATCATCAATATACAATATATATTTAAATTGTACCAGCCTTGGTTGCCTTCAGAAAAAAAAATGTGTAAATGAGTTTCTATATGGGGATCTTTAACGTGCACTGGCATCGCACAGCACACGGGCGCCTTAGCGTTCTGCCTCCATAAAAACGCAGCCGCCGCGGTCGGGTTCGAGCCCGGGAACTCCGGATCAGTAGCCGGGCGTCTAACCACTGAGCCACCGCAACGGGTAGGTGTTCATCTGCCGAACACGCTAACCACTGAGCTCGCCACCACGGCAGGCCGGATGCTGCACCTACTTCGAATGAGATGGTCACCCGCATCGTTCCTCTCTCTTAGGAACAGCTTTCTTTTTGGCCCTCCTGACGTTTTACAACTTAATTTTTTTTCTCGTAAGACCTATATCCAGCAACGGATAAACACCTCACCAGAATAGAGGAAACCATGTGGAGGAAATTGCAAACCGGGGTCTTTCCAAACCCTCAACTGTACAGTAAATGGCATCCAGAAGTCTTTAATCCCAGATGTATGCACTGCAATAGCATTGCAGATGTAGTCCTCATGGTCTGGACCTGCCGTTTCTATAACGACCCGAATATAAATGTACAATTCTGGGAGACCTTGTTACTCAACCATAGGGCAGAAGAGCAACGCAAAGTCATCGGTCTCGGGGCCTGACCGCCACCGAGACCCAAGGGATTAAATAATAATAATAATAATTGGTTTTGGGGAAAAGGAAATGGCGCAGTATCTGTCTCACATACCGGCGGACATCTGAACCGCGCCGTAAGGGAAGGGATAAAGGAGGGAGTGAAAGAAGAAAGGAAGAAAGGTGCCGTAGTGGAGGGCTCCGGAATAATTTCGACCACCTGGGGATCTTTAACGTGCACTGACATCGCACAGCACACGGGCGCCTTAGCGTTTTTCCTCCATAAAAACGCAGCCGCCGCGGTCGGGTTCGAACCCGGGAACTCCGGATCAGTAGTCGAGCGCCCTAACCACTGAGCCACCGCGGTTCCAAGGGATTCCGGCCGAGGGGAATGAATCGGGCGGGGGGGGGGGGGGGGGGGGGGGGGGGTATTTAAGCTATAGCCTTCTCCCCCGTGCGAATAAAAGTTATTTCTCTCTCTCTCTCTCTTGTGTTCACTGTTCTTTAAAAGGAGGTACTTAAATAAGTGCAAATAAAATATACCCTTCCTTACTCCGTGCGACCGCAGACAACGGATCTCAGTGCCTTTCTAACCCTTTTAACTGAGATTACGCGGCGAACCGCACAGGTGGCCATCACCTCACAAGCGCGTGCCCAGGGGCAATCGGCTCTCGCCCCCTCGCTCCGCACTTCAGTGATAGCGTTGTTACAGTCGCGGCGATTGCGGCGGCTCGGGGCAAAGGCCACCCTCCCTCCACGCCATGTAGCGAGGGAGCGCCGACCGCGTGCGGCACATTGCAGTCGGAGGAGGCGCGAGCACGGAGGTACGCTCCAAGCGCGAGCCGACGGCCAGCGGCCCACGACGGGACAGAAGCGCGGGAGGTCTGCGCCATCCTCGCAAGGTCCGGAGGAGTTCGGCTTGGATCACCGAAGAAGGCAACACGGTGCAGTAAGTGCTCTAACCTTTCTCATTCTATACCTGCGCTTTGCTGCCTGCTTCAAGCGCTCACGAACTGCGTATACCTGTTTGAAGCTGGCGGTATGCGCTCCTTGCTTCTAGCACATGGTCACAGAATGTATCATTGGAAAATTGAAAAATTGGTTTTTTGGGAAAGGAAATGGCGCGGTATCTGTCTCACATATCGGGCGGACGCCTGAACCGAGCCGTAAGGGAAGGGGTAGAGAAGCGATTGAAAGAAGAAAGGAAGAAAGGGGCGCCGTAGTGGAGGGCTCCGGAATAATTTCGACACCAGGGTATCTTCAACGTGTACTGATATCGCACAGCACACGGGCGCCTTAGCGTTTCGCCTCCATCGCAACGCCCGCCACGGTCGAGTTCGAACCCGGGAACTCCGGATCAATGGCCGAGCGCCCTAACCATTGAGCCACCGCGGCGCGTCGGAAAGTATCATTCATTCATTCATCATTCATTCATTCATTCATTCATTCATTCATTCATTGGAAAATTGTTTTTTAAAGGTAATGGACCCGTAAATGTCACATCTCGGTGGACACACGAACGGCGCATTAAGGGAAGGTGGGATTGAAAGAGCTGCCCTAGTGGAGGGCTTCGGTATAATTTCGACCACCTGGGGATATTTAACGTGCACTGACATCGCCCCGTTATGCGTTTCGTCTCCATAGAAACGCGGCCACCGTGGCCGGGTTGGAAGAAATGAAAATTAGGTTTTGAGGACAGGAAATGGTGCAGTATCTGTCTCACATCTCGGCTGACACCTGAAGCGCGCCGTAAGGGAATGGATAAAGGAGGGACTGAGAGAAGAATCGGAGAAAGAGGTGCCGTAGTGGAGGGCTCCGGAATAATTTCGACCACCTGGGGATTATTTGGGAGCTTTGTTTCTATATCCTCTAGCACGCTGACACCTTTCTCTCCCACTCGGTGTTGTAAAACGCTGGCCGGGAACGCAGCTCGTTTACCCCTCTCGCTCCGTCAGCGGCGGGGAACGCAGTTTCCTGTGATCGCGCTACTGGTGTGTTGGATAACGCAGAGGCAGCCGAGTGAGCTTCTCCGCTGTGGACACAAAAGCAAGGGAACCGCGCTGAAGCAAGGTCCGAGGCAAGTCTTCCTTTATAAAGAAGTTAGTCTAGGATTTCATTGTTCGTCATTTGTAATGTTAGAGCTCGTGTAGCGTTTTTTTTTTTTTGCAGTGAGAAGGCACAAGTTCGGATCTAATATGATGCGTAAAAGTTGGAACGTATGTACTCAAACTAAAGAGATCCAGTTACTCACCTTGAAATGTCTCAAGAAGCGAAATGTCATGCTATTGTATATTAGCCGCGGTTGCTCTATGGTTACGGCGGACAACTGCTCTTCTCGCAGACGCTATATAGAGCAAATATCGGACGCGCCGGCCGCGTCTGGACGGAGGTGAAGGTTTTCTATACCGTGAAATGCAAAAGGCGTCCGCGTATTGCGTGATGTCCGTGTATTGCGCGATGTCAGTGCACGTTATACATCCCCAGGTGGTGGAAATTTTTTCCGGCGCCCCTCCACCACGGCACCACCACCACGCCCTCTCCTCAAAACCAGTTTTCATTTGCTCTTCCGACTTGAACAGCGTCGCTACACTCAACCTCGGTTCCACGTTCGCTTGATTTCTATCTGAAACGACACTCGTTTACAGATGGGTCAGTCTGCTTTATGTGGAACACGAACTTCTGCGCTGTTCGTTTTTTTCAGTTTTAAGTGGAACAAGCGCCAGGTTTTTTCCGGTTTCACATTACACCAACAGTTCCAGTTTTCTTCGAGACGCGCTGAATTAGGTACAGGCCAGGAACCATTTGGAGACTATTCAATGGACGCGCGGGTCAGCCTCCACAAACCATTTTCACTAGCAAACTGCAATGAAGAAATTTTTTGATTCTGATCTCTGAGGCGATACCACAACGCCATCATTTTCAGCTTGGGTCGCGTAGTCTCTATTGCTTCCGACGTCATCGTAGACGTCGCAAGTTTAGTATAGTATAGTATAGTATAGTACAGTACAGTACAGTACAAGGGGGTTTACCATCCCCATGTAGCGACTCAGGCTATGAGGGACGCCGTAGTGAAGGGCGCCGGAAATTTCGACCACCTGGGGTCCTTTAACGTGCACTGACATCGCATAGCACACGGGCCCCTGGAATTTCGCCTCCATCGAAATGGAATCGCCGCAGCCGGGATAGAGCCCGCGTCTTTCGGGTTAGCAGTCTAGCGCCATTATGCCGCTGAGCCACCGCCGCGACGAATCGAGAGGCAGCAAAAAAATTAAACTAATTTTTAATTACAATTTTTTAGCCGCAAATACATATTTCACTGCATAAACTGGTCCTTCTTAAGCTACACAGCCAAATTTTACCCCCAAAAAATTAATGATTCGCGAATGCGAAATCAAGTGAAGAGCGTAAGCTGTTTTCACCAATGCTTTCGACAAATTCGGATACCAACGTGTATACATCACGAAACGACGATTCGTTTGGTACCACCCGCAACCCTCTGCAGCCATTGGTTCACCCACCACGACCCTCTAAAGGTGGCCGATTACGGTTTCGAGGACAAACGAGGACCAAAAGTCGTCGGTACGAATCTCTCACACGAATCAGGCTTCAATTCGACTAACAACTTTGTGCGCCGAATTGTGGCAATTCGTTTGCCATCACTCCGAGCCCTCTGCTCCAAACGGGCCAGTCACGATTTTGTCTTGAAAAAACACCGCGAACAAAGACGAGCAAAAAAGACAAGAAAGCGAACGACACGGCGCTAACAACTGAGGGTTTATTGCTGATCACACAAGTATAAATAAATAGATGTCGGCAATGAGGGGAAGGTTTACAAAGTGCAAAAAAACCAAAAACAAAACATAAATGTGACAACAGCAGCATAAGCACGCTAGAAATCAGCAGAGATTATCAACCCCCAGGAGTGACAGCTCTTTTTGCAGAAGTGTTAGCGAAGGGGTACTTATACATGCATTTCCCTGCTTGAATATGTTGTATGCCTCGATAATTTCCCTCGCAGTTTTTTCCCGATTTTTGGCAATGACCTTGGTTTCATGATATAGCGGTACGCACTGTGTTTTCTCTTTCTTTGCCCATTCACAATCCCGGCAATGAATGCCGAGATGACCTGAAACTACTTTTGACACCTTATAGCTGTGTTCGGTCAGCCTTTTATTTATGCAACGTCCCGTCTGTCCAACGTACTGCCCTCCACAGGGCAGAGGGATGTTATAAACAACCCCCTTATTACAAGGGACGAAGCGTGACTGGTGCTTAGTTGTGCACTTCGCCACTTTTCCTTTGAACTCATTAACAGATCGGCACAAACCGGCCAGACGATCAGGCGCGGAAAGCACAACAATGGGCAAAGAAAGAGAAAACACAGTGCGTACCGCTATATCATGAAACCAAGGTCATTGCCAAAAATCGGGAAAAAACTGCGAGGGAAATTATCGAGGCATACAACATATTCAAGCAGGGAAATGCATGTATAAGTACCCCTTCGCTAACACTTCTGCAAAAAGAGCTGTCACTCCTGGGGGTTGATAATCTCTGCTGATTTCTAGCGTGCTTATGCTGCTGTTGTCACATTTATGTTTTGTTTTTGGTTTTTTTTGCACTTTGTAAACCTTCCCCTCATTGCCGACATCTATGTATTTATACTTGTGTGATCAGCAATAAACCCTCAGTTGTTAGTCAGCGCCGTGTCGTTCGCTTTCTTGTCTTTTGTGCTCGTCTTTGTTCGCGCTGTTTTTTCAAGATGCTTAACCAACTAGCCCGCCAAAACGTGTTAACGATTTTGTCACTAATGGCGACCCCAAGTGGCAGTGGAACGCCAGCGTAGGAGGCAAACCGGCCGCCGTGCCGGCCCGTGATGGGGTCACGTTTTAATAATAATAATAATTGGTTTTTGGGAAAAGGAAATAGCGCAGTATCTGTCTTGATTTTCGGCGCGGTTCAGGTGTCCAACGATATATGAGACAGATACTGCGCCATTTCCTTTCCCCCCAAAACCAATTATTATTATTATTATTCCGACTGCCATCTTGAAATCTCGGACTGACAAAGAACGTTCGAATGCTAGTAAGAGCTATAACGCTCTTTAAAAAGATGTCGCACCAATGGAGATACGAATTTGTACGTTTATGGATTGATAAGTGACGTCACCAATAAATCATCGATTGGATATATCAGTGACGTCGCCAATCGGGTTGCTATTGATTTCAGTGACGTCACCAATCAATCCCCAATTTTGATATACTAATGACGTCGCCAATCATCACTAAATTGGTTGCTATATCGATTTACTATGGAGGCCGCCATATTTAATTCCTCGGACTTGGTAAATTTCACGCCGACGGGAGGTGGCAGCAGACCCCAAGAAATCGAGAAACGCGATGATAAGAGCGAACGCTCTTAAAATCAAATTGTATGGAGTCGCGGTGGCTCAGTGGTTAGGACGCTCGACTACTGATCTGGAGTTCCCGGGTTCGAACCCGACCGCGGCGGCTGCGTTTTTATGGAGGCAAAACGCTAAGGCGCCCGTGTGCTGTGCGATGTCAGTGCAACGTTAAAGATCCCCAGGTGGTCGAAATTATTCCGGAGCCCTCTACTACGGCACCTCTCTCTTCCTTTCTTCTTTCACTCCTTCCTTTACCCTTTCCTTACGGCGCGGTTCAGGTGTCCAACGATATATGAGACAGATACTGCGCCATTTCCTTTCCCCCAAAACCAATTATTATTATTATTATTCCGACTGCCATCTTGAAATCTCGGACTGACAAAGAACGTTCGAATGCTAGTAAGAGCTATAACGCTCTTTAAAAAGATGTCGCACCAATGGAGATACGAATTTGTACGTTTATGGATTGATAAGTGACGTCACCAATAAATCATCGATTGGATATATCAGTGACGTCGCCAATCGGGTTGCTATTGATTTCAGTGACGTCACCAATCAATCACCAATTTGATATACTAATGACGTCGCAAATCAATCACTAAATTGGTTGCTATATCGATTTACTATGGAGGCCGCCATATTTAATTCCTCGGACTTGGTAAATTTCACGCCGACGGGAGGTGGCAGCAGACCCCAAGAAATCGAGAAACGCGATGATAAGAGCGAACGCTCTTAAAATCAAATTGTATGGAGTCGCGGTGGCTCAGTGGTTAGGACGCTCGACTACTGATCTGGAGTTCCCGGGTTCGAACCCGACCGCGGCGGCTGCGTTTTTATGGAGGCAAAACGCTAAGGCGCCCGTGTGCTGTGCGATGTCAGTGCACGTTAAAGATCCCCAGGTGGTCGAAATTATTCCGGAGCCCTCCAATACGGCACCTCTCTCTTCCTTTCTTCTTTCACTCCTTCCTTTACCCTTTCCTTACGGCGCGGTTCAGGTGTCCAACGATATATGAGACAGATACTGCGCAATTTCCTTCCCCCCCCCCCCCAAAAAAAAACCAATTATTATTATGGAGTCGACCATAGCGCACTTGCAACGGCCACAAATCAGTGATTGCTGCCACAGCGGAAGCAACTTAAAATAAAAGCAATGCACACGCACACATATGTGAGCGTCGCAACTTCCTCTGTGCTGCTTTGGTGGTTGGCCGGGCAGCATCAGTGTCGTAGCAGCGTCGACTGAGGGACTGTTTTGAGAAGCGTGGCCCCGCGTCGAGTGGCGTACACAGAAGTCGGGGCCCCGGACTTGGCCGACGCCCACATGGCGATCGTTTTACAGCGGGGACGATTGCGGCCGGCGATAATAGCAGCCGCGATCAGCTTACGAACGCGTGACCGTTACTCGCCCGCACTACCGGGACATATCACAACCACTGGGGGCAACTGCACCCACGGCTCGTTCCGAAAGTGTGTAGTGAGCCTGTGTATAGTGAATCTGCAACGCGCAATCGCAGCCCCGATCTGCGGACGTCTTCGTGAGAACGTAAGTCACAGCTTTTCTTTATGGGAGCATGTTCTGTTATAGAGACCTATGTATAGTAGCAGTGGGAGTAGGCAAACGAAACGGTTCAGCTTAAGTACAACGCAGCGAGCAATGGAAAGAAAAATGATAGCTGTAACGCTAAGAGACCGGAAGCGAGCAGAGTGGATGAGGGAACAAACGCGTGTTAATGACATCCTATAGTCGAAATCAAGAGAAAGAAATGGGCTTGGGCAGGGCATGTACTGCGAAGGCAAGACAACCGCTGGTCCTTAAGGGTAACGGTGTGGATTCCAAGAGAAGACAAGTGTAGCAGGGGGCGGCAGAAGGTTAGGAGGGCGGATGAGATTAAGAAGTTTGCGGGCATTCGGTGAGCGCAGCTGGCAAAGGATAGGGCTAATTGGAGAGACATGGGAGAGGCCTTTGCCCTGCAGTGGGTGTAGTCTAGCTGGTGATGATGATGATGATGGTTATGATGATATGTTGCTAGGGAAGAAACTTTGTGTCTCAACTAGCCACTTCGGGTATGCATGCCTATGAAAATCCAGCCAAAAGAAACTGTTCGAGGTTATGCCCTTATCCAAACGGACAAACACTGTTCAGTCCTTGTGAAGATATCTTTATAAGGAAATAAGTAGCGGCCAGTCTCCGCAGGCGTCGGCAGGAGCCGTTTAAGAGGCGACATTATAAATTTCAAAATCACGCGACGTGACACGTTAAAGAAAAAAAAAGCCCAATGGATTTCCTCAGTCTGCTTGTGCCTGATTTAAGAAGCTTTAAATCACAAATAATATGCCTTCTCCGATAAAATAGTTTGGCTTTTCAGAAGCAGTGGAGAGACAGAGAGAGAGAGAAAGTAATTTAATAAAAGGAAAGGTGTAGAGGTCGAGAAGCAGTGCAGATGCCATAGTAGTTACCGTTGATGGCGGAAGATGTATGCCATAACGAGCACCGCTTTCCATTCCCTTGTCTCCTGAGTAGTTACCGTTCAGTTATTTGTCAGAATAAAGCGGACAGCCTTCATGTAAATAACAAATAAGAAGAAAGAGGTCACAAAAAAAAATACCTGCGGTTCAACTGCTATAGTTAGAGAGCGAAAGCTGCAGTGTGTCGGGTAAGTAGACGCGGCTTGGCCTCTAACGTTGAGTGCGTTCCGCACACTGGATAGGCAACGCGCCTACCCTGGCAGGTGGCCGTTAAATTAATGGTTGATTGCGACAGGTTGGTCACCCAATGAACGCTGCGGCTTAGTGGCTTAGCTCGGCTATGCCAGGATATACGTAGCGAAAGCTAAGGCATAGCATGGTTAGCCTTGGTTAATCTTGATTGCAAGTCCATGTTAGTCTGGTTGTCTGGCTATGTTGTCGCATTAAAGACGACACAACTTTGGTTGAGGTGCATGCGAGCTCTCCTTTTCAATCCTCTGACATCTTATCAGGCATGCGACGCAGCTGGCGAAGCGAGCGGAGGAGAGCGCAACGTGAACCGCGCCGTAAAGGAAGGGATAAAGGAGGGAGGGAAAGAAGCTGAGCCACCGCGGCGGGCAAGGAAAGAAAGAGAAAACTGAAAATTGAAAGTTGCATTTTGAGGCTGCGTTTTTATGGAGGAAAAACGCTAAGGCGCCCGTGTGCTGTGCGATGTCAGTGCACGTTAAAGATCCCCAGGTGGTCGAAATTATTCCGGAGCCCTCCACTACGGCACCTATTCTTCCTTTCTTCTTTCACTCCCTCCTTTATCCTTTACCTTACGGCGCGGTTCAGGTGTCCAAAGATATATGAGACAGATACTGCGCCATTTCCTTTCCCCAAAAACCAATTATTATTTTGAGGAAAGACGCGGCGGTGCGCAGAGGTGGGACACCTGTGGCTCGGTGCTACTAGTGGCGCATGCACAGTTGTGACTAGGGAGCGAGAGAGAGAAATGCGCTGTGTGTCGTCACTGCTCCTCGCGCATGCGCAGCATGGCTCTCCAGGAATCGCGCGAAACTGCTCAACCGGCGGCCAGTAAAGCTTTCGCTTTAAAACTGCTGATGACCTAGCTCTGTTAGGCCAGGATATACGTAGCGAAAGCGCGGAGACTTCTGCATCGGAAGAGTGCATTCACTAGATTCGCCTTTATTCATGGTTAAAGCTTGAACCGTCGTGGCGGAGCCGCCAAGCTGGCTCCCCTATCTGGATGCATGTGTGTGCATCCCAGACTTTTGATGTTTTGGAAGGAGGGGTCATGCAGGGGTAAAGTGGCCTGGTGTTTTGTGGCGCAAGCGTTCTTGGACTTTTCTTTTCGGCAATATTTCCATGCAATAAAGAAAAAGAAAAAAAGACATCGTGGCGGAGTGGTAGCATCTTTGCCTCAAACGCCAAAGGCCGTAGTTCGATTCCGAGTCTCGGCACAGGTTTTTTATTATTATTCAGTGAGTGTGCGCGGGGTTTCAGTGGCTCCCATAGATGCCGCCATTGAATACGTTGGTTAGCGGTTAAGCGCAGGCTCTGTTAAGGCGCATTTTTACGCTGGCGTAACGCGCGCGCTGCATGGCGACGTCACGTCGGCCAAAGCGAGACCCTCTATACTCCAACTGCGCTTGACCGCCGCCGCGTTCGGCGGCTTCGGCGCACTCTGACCGCACTGGTGGAGACTTGGAGCGCGTCTCTATTTCGCGCTGAGTGCGCCGGCCGCCGCCGGCCCGACCAGACCGGTTCGGCTCCGCGGTGAGGCGCGCGTTGTGACGTCATGTGCCTCCTCGGAGCACCGCCACGGCGAAATCGCAAGTTCGCAGCCAGTATAGCTTTTGCTTTAAAAGAGTGCGAAGCATGTATTCCTTGAAATGGTGACTCACTCGTCACCCATTTAGAGATACAAGTCAATATATGTCCCTGTATAATTATTAGGTTGGCTGACTGGCATCGTACAGCCATCGTGCTTTGCAGTGCCTGGCATCTGTGCGTGAGTCCTTTGAAACCACATCTACACATTCTACATGACAAACCACATGAAGCCCATGTCGCTTCCCGACGTTATACCGCACACATCACATCGCAAAATGAATGAACCGCACCTGCATTTCCTGTGTTAAAAGTGGGCTGTTTCGCCATAGCTAGCGCATGATCGAAAACACAGTTGCTTCGACATTCCCAGGACGGGTTCTTTGATTCGCCTCACCTGGAATAAAACTTTCAGTCCGAAGCACTTCCGCTCTATCCGCCTGCCGCTGAGTGCCGTACGATAATAATAATAATTGGTTTTTGGGGGAAAGGAAATGGCGCAGTATCTGTCTCATATATCGTTGGACACCTGAACCGCGCCGTAAGGGAAGGGATAAAGGAGGGAGTGAAAGAAGAAAGGAAGAGATAGATGCCGTAGTGGAGGGCTCCGGAATAATTTCGACCACCTGGGGATCTTTAACGTGCACTGACATCGCAGAGCACACGGGCGCCTTAGCGTTTTTCCTCCATAAAAACGCAGCCGCCGCGGTCGGGTTCGAACCCGGGAACTCCGGCTCAGTAGTCGAGCGCCCTAGCCACTGAGCCACCGCGGCGGGGCAACCGTACGATGTCAGTTTACATTATTGAACTCGAGGTTATCGATGCACAGCCGTTGTCCCTTCCACTTTATTTCATCTGCAGAGCGTGATTCGGCGGTCTACCCTGAGTGAGATCGGCTCTTTCATCTGTGGCCGCCACGATTGCTCAGTGGTTATGCATGGCGCTCGGTTGCTGACCCGAAAGACTCGGGTTCGATCCCGGCCATGGCCGTCGCATTTTGATGGAGGCAGAATGCTAGAGGCCCGTGTGCGATGTCAGTGCACGTTAAAGAACCCCAGGCGGTCGAAATTATCCGGTGCCCTCCACTGCGGCGTCCCTCATTGCCTGAGTCGCTTCGGGACTTTAAACCCCCATAAACCAAACCAAACCAACTGCATTAGAGCAAGCCCCACTATGCGTTGCGTTCGAGCGCCATCGCTTACACAGTCCTTGTGCCATCGATTATATATGTAAGAAAACAGGCGAGCAGGGACTGGTGAGGACCGGATGCGGGGCTGTGGCTGTTCTAAAGTTTGTAGGTACGCTCCGTGGATCCATTTCAATAACAATAACTATTTCAAGAGCAATGCTTAAACGACTGTAGGGGACTCCTGAACGCCGTATTAAGGGCATGACGTGGTAGCGTTAATGGGTCGATGTCCATATATAAGGAATTGGTCAATCTATACACTCCTGTCGCGACCAACGACAAACTAAACCGCCCCCGCCACGGTGGGCAGTTTTCTCGCGATCTGGTAAGCAGGTTGTGTTTACTCCTTAAGGTCACGTGACCGAGGTGACCCACCTAGGTTACTTCTCTGATGATTTTTCGCTCACGGCGCCGCCGCCGACGACGACGCCGGATTTTCTGCTAAACAGGACCCTTAAGTTGGCGCGTTAGACTTTTAAAAGCAGGAGTGTGCGCTCGAACCAGTTCAAATTTGGCGCTTACCGCCTTCCGTAGAGTCTCTCATAACTGTATGAAACTGCGTGCTGACGGCCTGTCTTCAAAAGCAGACGACTCGCGGAAGTGCAAAGGGGAGTGCTCCCGGTGTTCAGAACAGCCACGTGTGGACGGCCGGCCCGTGGGGACACGGGCTCACGTGTTACCTTTGATACTGCTCCCGCGTGTATACAGCCTTCCGCGCATCGATGTTCCAGCTGTGGCGAGGCGGCCATGCGCCGGAAGTATTTTAAGGCGTAAGTCTTTCTTGGCTCATGAGAGGCGTGGACGCAAGTTGCAGACGGAAGTTGTCTGCGCGAACTGTCAGTCATAAGTTATGTGGTAGATAAAGCAAAAATGCAAAAGTTCACTAAGCAACATTTGTTAAGCAACATATATCGGAAGGACTAAAGATAAAAAATAATGAGGAAAAATAAAAAGTAAATAAAACAAAAGAAAAAAGGGAACACAAGATGGTAGAGAAAACAAAGAAAAATGGAGGGAGAAAGATGACAGGGAAAGGCTTTCGCATTTCCGCGAATAAGCAGGCCTAAGTGCAATGCTGTAATTTTTTTCCAGTGACTCTTATAGAAGTGGGTGCAAGCGAACGCGACCTGTGGCGGCGGCCACGCCCTCGATTGTACGGTTGTACGTTGAGTTTTATCAAAGCGTCCGACGGACGCGATTAAACAAAGCTGCTCGTAGTGGCGGATAAGCTCAAAAAGGGGCTCCGATAAAATGTGGCGTGACGCAAAAAAAAAAGAGAGAAAGAAACGCGAGGCTAAAAATTGGAAGATTGGGCTTGTTCATCACGCCCCCCTGTGAGGCCCAGCGGGTCAACCACCCCAAGTCCGGTTTTGCAGTGCCTCTAGTTCGAGGTTGATAAACTGCAACAGTACGTGTACGTGTAAAAACTGCGAATAATGTGCGCAGCTCAGACTGAAACGCTATATGTCCCACTGCGCGTCCAAAAAGTATATCGACGACAGCGACTTGGGTTGCCAAGAAAGCGTGACGACATTCAAAACTACGACAGGCGCTCGCCTGGCTTATCATTTTGCTGCTGCCGATACGACTATATACAAGGTGTTTCACCTACCACTTTACACAATTTTTAAAACTAGGCATTTTGATTTAGAACTTTTTTTTTCAGCGCGCCATTGTCAGCGATGTAGTACATCATAATACAGATAGGACGGGCTGAATAGCAGACTGGCTAACTAATATCGAATTGTTAACTTTTTACCTATTACTGTTAAGTTCCTTAATTACTGACACGCGTCTAGCCCACCGTATGTAATATCCATATAAGTTTCTAGAATTTTAAAAACGATGTTACCCTCGGCGCTGCGGCCCAACGAATTCTGGCTACATCGCGCCAAGATACACGCGCTTTAGAGAAGCTCGCAGGCAAACCAACCTCTCCAGCACACGCATCTTGTCGAAATAGTCAAAATCTGTTTAGCCATAGCGCCAAGGGTAACCGTGTTTACGAAATTCTAGAAACTGATATGGATATTATTACCCGCCGCGGTGGCTCAGTGGTTAGGGCGCTCTGCTACTGATCCGGATTTCCCGGGTTCGAACCCGACCACGGCGGTTGCGTTTTTATGGGGGCAAAACGCTATGGCGCCCGTGTGCTGTGCGATGCCAGTGCACGTTAATGATCCCCAGATGGTCAAAAATATTCCGGAGCCCTCCACTACAGCACCTCTTCCTTCCTTTCTTCTTTCACTCCCTCCCTTATCCCTTCCCTAACGGCGCGGTTCATGTGTGCAACGATATATGAGACAGTTACTGCGCCATTTCGTTTCCCCCATAACCAATTATTATTATTATTATTATTATTATTATTATTATTATTATTATTATTATTATTATTATTATTATTATTATTATTGATATTACATACGGTCGGCGTGACAACCGTGAGAACTGTTCTTATTCCAAGAGTATTTTAGAAAAAGAAGACGCTGTCTCTGAGTGTTAATGACGAATTTTAGGCCGCAAGGATTAAGGAGACGGATTCAAGCATAAAGGTAGAACAAATTATCGGGATTACGGTCTATATTAACGAAGTTACTCGTGTATACCGCTGTTCAGGCAGTACAGCTTGGCGCCTTGAAGGCGTGCCTAGTTATATAGAGCTTGCACCGGGTAATGCAGAATAATAATAATAATAATAATAATAATAATAATAATAATAATAATAATAATAATAATAATAATAATAATAATAATAATAATAATAATAATAATAATAATTGGTTTTGGGGGAAAGGAAATGGCGCAGTATCTGTCTCGTATATCGTTGGACACCTGAACCGCGCCGCAAGGGAAGGGATAAGGGAGGGAATGAGACAAGAAAGGAAGAAGTGCCGTAGTGGAGGGCTCCGGAATGATTTCGACCACCTGGGGATCTTTAACGTGCACTGACATCGCACAGCACACGGGCGCCTTAGCGTTTTGCCTCCATAAGAACGCAGCCGCCGCGGTCGGGTTCGAAACCGGGAACTCCGGATCAGTAGTCGAGCGCCCTGACCACTGAGCCACCGCGGCGGGTGTTTAATGCAGAACGAAGAGGGTTTCTGGCAGTCAGCAATCGATTTTGTTCAACAAGCAGCCTGCACCTCTGATTCTGATTTCAGCGCTTTCTTTTATACGCCAGAGTATACGGTTACTACTGCTGCACGCACTATAGCACAGTCATTGCTGTAGAACCTGATCATAAAGACCCCTGCATATTGTGAAGACACGGCTTCGATGAAAGCAGGCCCTGGTCCCAACTCAGTTTCCATAGCTGCCTATGTATTTCATCCCTTGAAGAAGTAAATTATAGTGAAGAGAAAAGGACTGCAATAAAAAAAACAGCATTTAGTCGTCCTCTTAACCTTCCAAAGGCGGCCGTTAAAGGAGGAAATAAAAAACATAAGTACAGTTAATGCATATTTCGAAGCGAATACATGTACATTTAAAGAGAGCGAAAATAAATTTTTATTACAATATTACATTTAATTACGTGTTTTACACACCCGCGAAATGTAACTCTAGATATAATTTGAATTTTTGGACATCACCGCAAGGTCACTTGTAACGTTACTCCCCATTTCAATCTTATGATGTAAGAATAAATACTGAAAATATATGACCACGCTGCGGTTTGTTCGTGGGCTAGTCGAAGAAAAAAGAAAACAAAAACAACGGTAAATAAGAAAAAACTATAAATATTTGCCGTTCGTGCACCGCATGCTCTGGTTTCACGCACTGTCAAGAGGGCGTGTTTTAAGGAAACGCAATTTTTACTCGTCTTAATCTCCGCGGTGACGCCCGTTTCCGCTTTCACGCGTGATCGTTCGTCACTTCTCACGTTTGTGTATGCTCGGGTTGCAGCAGGAATCGTACGATGTGTGAGGCCACCCGCAGCGCGATAGCGAAGCCCCAGTATCTGGCACGCAGCCAGGAAATGACACATATATATAGCACGAAGGCTTCGTATCTGTGCTTCCTCCGACGCTGCACAAGTGATATCCCACGAGAGGGATCATGAAGAGGTGACGGAACACCGAAGCAAAGCTTAGGTCGCCTAAGCTCGTACGCAGCTCTATTTGGAAGACATTTTGCGTTCACAAGAGCGCCCCGCCGCGGTGGCTCAGTGGTTAGAGCGCTCGGCTACTGATCCGGAGTTCCCGGGCTCGAACCCGACCGCGGCGGCTGCGTTTTTATGGAGGCAAAACGCTAAGGCGGCCGTGGGTTGTGCGATGTCAGTGCACGTTAAAGATCCCCAGGTGGTCGAAATTATTCCGGAGCCCTCCACTACGGCACCTCTCTCTTCCTTGCTTCTTTCACTCCCTCCTTTATCCCTTCCCTTACGGCGCGGTTCAGGTGTCCAACGACATATGAGACAGATACTGCGCCATTTCCTTTCCCCCAAAACCAATTATTATTATTATTATTCACAAGAGCGGGAATGTTGACCGACAACTTCTCAAGCGGAAGAGCGAATCAGAATCTAAATCTTCGTGACCGCTGAACATCTTGCCATGCCTTGAGGCGTTTCTCACGAGAAAGCGTACTGTAGAACCTCATAGCAGTATACAACTTTAAAAAAATTACAGGCTTTCGCTTAAGTCTGCTTATGAACTGAAATGCGAAGGCCTTTCCCTGTCCTCTCTTTCTCCCCCATTTTACATTTCTTTTATTTCCTTACTTTGTTATTTCATTACTTTTTTGTTATTTTGTTTTTGTCCTCATTTTGTTTATTTCTATTTTTCTTAATTTTTGTTTTTCCTTTCATTACACATATGCTGCTTATCAACTGTTGATTGACAGTTTGTGCGGTCAACTTCCGTCCGCAGACTTCCGCCTACAACTTCCGTGTACAGCTTCCGTCTACAAATTCCGCCCATCGCACTCATGAGCCAAAAGAGGTTAACGCCTTAAAAACAGCCGTTGCTAACACTGGGCCACGGTCCGCGGCGTCCTGTATTACTCCGCTGGGCAATCGCAACAGCAAACGAAATCAACTTTTTAATGCTTGACTGCATTAAACAAGCTAGGTATCAAAATTCTAGAATTTATAATTTATTACTTGTGATAAGGTTCTTGCTTAGATGGCAAGAAAAGTTTCAACAACGGACTACTTTTTCGTCGCGGAGAAATTCTGTGCGGCGGCCCTCAGTATGGGTGGAGCTTTAGTTGAACGTAGGCTTAAGTTGAACCCAACTACAGTATCAGTTGTGAGAGCCTGCAGGAGATTACGTTATGGCTTTCAGTCGGACGCTAAGGGGTGTGCTTAGAAGGAATTCCTTGGAGGTGGTAAAAGCAGAATGGCTACGTACTGTGATTGTAAAGATAGTACTAAAGTAATCGTCAGGGGAATAAGAATGGGTTGGAGCGCATTTGACCAGGTACTCTCAAGTTATGAGCAATAGCTTATCGATATCGTTATAAAGAAATATCAAGAAATATGAAGGTCGTATATCCTGCCGACATTCGCCTATGACGACGCTAAGTAAAGGGCTTTGAAAAAGCTTCACTTTAGATTAAACCAATTAAACGCACTGCACAGAGATAGAGATATGGAAACGAAATTGATATCAACAGGGGTAACCTAAGAAGGCTGAGAGAGAATCATGGCACTGCAGAGAGAGATGGAAAGGAAAATAAATTGTACAGGGGTAGCCTTGGGAGACTGAGAGAACGTCGCATGGATTAAGCAAGAAACTAGACTTCATTACATCGTATTGTCGAATTCAAGAACAGGAAATGGACTTGGCAGTAGTATATATCATGGAAAACAGATAACGCATAGTCTTTTGCAACACTGCAGGGAACGCCAAGGGAAGGAAAACGTTCCCGGTGGCGGCATAGAGTCAGATGGAGAGATGAGATTACGAAATTCGTAGCACAGGTTTGGCCGCGGCCGATGCAGGACAGGGTTAAACGGAGACCAGTGGGAGATAGAATTTGCCCTGCGATTACGTATCTAGGATGATGATGATGATGATGATGGCTGTTACTAATGCAGCGAAGGCTGGATCCGGTCCTCACTGCATGCACTATAAGGAAATGCGTATTACTACTTTAGCGTTACTGGAATAGCCGCCATTGCTAATACACGATTGCTGCCATGAGTATCGGCCATTATGAGCAATATGCTGTATATTAATAGTGCTATATACTACTACGACTACTACAGTTACGTTAATTGTTTGAAGTATTGATGGGACATGCCCGTTGTTAGCGGCTGTTGTTGGGCGTATGTGCAGCATAGATATACATGCATATGTCGTACGGCCCCGGCTCACTTTTGTCACTGGGGATCTGTTGACTGCGCGGTTGTTCTGAACGCCGCACATGATAACTGCTGCAATTACGGCGCGTTTCCTCCTGTTCTGTATTTCCGAGAGGAAAAAGGAAACCTAGACTACAAAGCCGCGCAGAGTCGAATCTGGCGAAATTTCCTGCTCAACCCATCATCCAGATGAATGGAAAGTTTCCGGGGCAATGCACCAATTTCGCGACAGCAAATGCTCCGGCGCATTTTGTCTGCGGTTTCCGCTGAACTATAAGTCAGATGTTGTTACACTGATATTGCATCTCTTCGATCCTCCGCTTATCTTCGAACACAGGAAATTATTCAGTACCGGTGTTCTTTTGTGCTAAACACTTGTGCTTCTCAGATTGTTTTGATTCATTGTGGCATTTTAATGCGACAGCGTGCGATACCGGTTGGCCCGGTATTGCACTGCCTCCGGGATCGGCCTGGGTCATTACAGCGCACGTCTTTTCTATCCTATCTTTCTATCATATCTTTAAACTCCCCTACTTTCTGCACGTGGTAGCGATTGTGGCTCAGCGTGAGCCAGTGGGCAGGCCTGTGCACTTTCCTTTTAATTTTTCCTGGAAACAACAGAAGAAGAAGAAGCTCGTGTCGCAGAAAAGCCGCTGTCGGCGTTGTTGTTGTTGTAACATGGGAACCTCCAAATAATAAAAAAAAACCTTGTGGAGATACGGGGAATTGAAAACCCAAGTTTTTCAAGCTGCGAAGCGAGCACCGAAAAAAAAATCAGCATGCTTGCGCCACAAAACGCTAGGACACTATACCCCTGCATGACCGCTCCTTCCAAAACATCAAAAGTCTGCAAAGCACACACATGCATCTCGACAGAGGAGCCAGCTAGACGACTCTTGCAGGGCAGCGCATTGCTCACGAAACAAGGATTTCGACGACCGTGGTGATTCGGTGTGGTTTGGTTTACGGGGTTTATCGTTCCAAAGCCACTCAGGCTATGAAGGACGCCGTAGTGAAGGGCTCCGGAAATTTCGACCACGTGGGGTTCTTTAATGTGCACTAACATCGCACAGAACACGGGCCTCTAGAATTTCGCCTCCATCGAAATTCGACCGCCGCGGCCGGGATCGAACCCGCGTCTTTCGGGCCAGCAGTCGAACGCCATAACCACTCAGCCACCGCGGCGGCACCGACCGTGGTGATTCGGCGTGGCGGTCCATCATGCGGCTCCTCCAGATACTAAATAGTCCGAGCAACATAAATAGATCAGATGGCACAACACAGTTTTTCTACACAGACAAATAACGGATGCCGTAGAAAGGCTCGTTAGTTCGAACTAAATAAATGTGGACCTAGTGAATGCGTTGTGGTCTTTGACTTCATGAAATGTATTTGTGTACGGATGCGTACATGAGTAATACCCTGACAGCGCTGCAACATGCTGTCGCGTTCCACTATTAAATGCAAAGCTTAAGCGTTCTACATTTTTTTCTGCTTTCTTTTAGATATCGAATATCATAGTCTAAATCAGGGACGGGTATTTTCTTTATACTTGCTGTATTTTCTTGGCGGTGCTGCAGCTAAGTTTTCACACTTGTAAGAGCTCGAGCCGCCACATTGCCGCATAGATTTTTTCCTCGGTTTTTTCTTCGTACGACGGAGAAGCATCGTTAAAAAAGAAACTCCAACTCGGCTCACATATCGAACGACATCGGCTCTGATTTCGGATGTAGCGAAGAACTGTACAATCGACTGCGTGCTGTATCACTGTTATCCTACAAAGTCTAAGCGTGCAGTTCGATGCACAGAGGCACTTAAGGGAGGTTACCCCGCTGAAAACACTTCACACAGTGGCCCAAAAACAATAGCGCCTTCAAAACAAAAGCGGGCCTGCAGGAAGCCTCAAGGGAGCAACCGCTTCTTTCCCCTGACAACCGCTTCACCTCCGTGTACACGTGTCCTTGGGATTCCAGGTATTCAAGAGCTTTCGTCCTCAAGGAAGGTCCGCTTTCTCCAAGCCGCCGTGCTACTCAAAGGGGCTCAGTGATGAGTAAATAAGCACGGCCTTATCTGCATCTTGACGCCAACGGCACTCGAACCGTTCACTCACACGAGACACTCATTTGAGAGATACGGTGTGGAGAGGATGCAGCAACCTTCGGAAATCAGAAGAGGGCGGGAGCTTGCGGGAGCACGAGTACGAAGTCCATTGAACGGGATGCTCGAAACCGATAAATGGCTCAGATTGCAGTCGACTGCCTTCAACGATTGCATACAAGAGGGATCCGGTTAGGCCGCATCGGTGATGGAGCACCGCCACGTGGAGGAATTGTCTTACTGTCTATGTGTTGCCTACACTGGTCTCTAGGCCGTATACTGCTGTCTATAGACTGCTATACTAACGCGATAGCGTTAAAGGCCCCGTTACGCAGAAAATCCGATTTCAGCGTCTGTCGGCGTTGTGAGCGATAAATAGGGTGGCCTAGGGTGGCTCAAGCAGCCACCCATAGAGAAGCAGCCTAGGTGGGCAAGTTAGGTCACCTGGTATTGCAGGGTCATCACAACCTACCCACCGGATTGTGAGAAAACGAGAACCGCACTGGCAGGTGTCAGTTAAATGAATGGTTGATCGCGAGAGGTTGTTCGGGAAGAGCAACCTTGGTCTCACAAGCTCCACAGGCGGCAGCCCCTGCCACCGCAGGGAAGTGGTGCATCCCTTATTAACCGCTGCACCATTGCGCAAGGAGTGGTATGAGGACTCTCAGGGACATATGAATGTAAAGTTGAGAATGACCACTTCCGCGTATATGGGCATTAAATCGCGTTATATCCATAAGGCGGAACATAACTATCCTTCCTGTTTTGCCCTAATTCACAAAATTTTTGCGGTGCTTTAGCTGTTTTTCTTGGGGGCTGTACTTGGCATGTCTTGTTTGTACTTTCTTCCCGAGTCCAGCGTTCTGCTTAGAAGCACCTGACTTGCGAGTAAGTTCGTTTGCGTTGCCAAAGGTGTCATGTCTGGATGCCAGGCATAGCGATTGCGCAAAGCTTTTTCTTTTTTCTAGTTACAGCTCTGTGAACACTTTAAAGGCAACTTTTGGGAAGCGGAATAGTGTGACATTTGGCTGCGTACAGCTGAATACATTTTCCGGCGTCTACGTGACGGTATTGGTCAAACCTTTAGGACAATCCCCCAAAGTGGAGTAGATTTGTAATAAAGGAGTAAATATTCCTTGGCGCCCATCCAATCGTGGCCATACGGCTACAAAGGAAAGCTGTATACAGTTTCCACACAAACCCTGTAGTTAAAGAAAAATTCGTTCTGGTCCGGGGTTCGAACCCGGAACCACTGCTTCACCGGAGCAGTCGCTCTGCCAAGTGAGCTACCCTGGATGGCTGGCATATGGTATAGCGAGAGCGAATTGAACAACTCGAAGTGGGAACAGTGTTGGTCAAATCTTTAGGGGAATGTCCAAAGTGAATTCCCCGTTAGGGATTCCCTTGGGGGATTTATGTCCTGTTATTGTTTAAAAGGCAACTGCACCACTTTTTTTGAGAATTTCGGGATATTCAAGGATTCAAATCTATATAGGCCGTAGGTAAATCATGCCAACTGTTTTTTCACTAGCATTTAAAATATTGACGTAATCAACGATTGAGTTTTTGTGCTTCTTCTCAAAGCACTGGAGAAGTGCGGGGAAGTTCAGTGTGACGTCCCGGAAGGTATGCTTTCAAAATACCGCTGTAGTCACCCACACTCCGCCGCGCCTGGTTGGATGCTGCCAAACAACACTCGGCGGGCTTTTCTTTCTGTAGTGTTCATTTTTTCCACCAAGGCAGGCGTTTATGCGCTTGGCATTGTGCGCTGCGGAGAAGCTTGAAGTCCGTCGCGATTTTAATCGGCGATTACGTCACCATTTCAAATGCTAGACCAAAGGAACTTCGCGTGCCTAACGAGCAAGTTTTACACATTCAACTTTTTTAAGCTCATCGGTTTCTAAAACATATGCCATCTCTCTTTAAGCAGACTCACGAAGGGTTGAAAGAACAAAAAACACTTTGGTGCGTCGAGTTATCTTACTAAGTACTTAGACAAAGATGGGGTCAACTACCCGATTAACGAAGATTATACGCAGTGGAATACGGGACACTTTGTTCCTCACGGTGTTTCGTAAGCAGTGTGTCGCTCGTAACAATACCTTTTTTTTTCCTGTCGGCAGCGTGCGGTTGCGATAGACGCCAATGCCATGAATCGCGAGCCCTATAGTTTGAATGCTGTCTCCGCTCTTTCCTCCTTTCATGACTACTCCGGAGAAAACGTCCAGACGACAGGCACGTGTCTTTACAGGTCGGAGTGCATCGTTCGAACGTACTTTGACAACGGGACGAACGCACGATATCGCCGCCATTGTTGCGACGGCGACATAGCGGACGCTTGTCTTCCCAAGCTATATGACGAAAAAAACGGTACAAGGGCGCCAGACGGGTAACTGGAGCACTCGCTGCAGCAGTCGACAGACGACACCGGAGTTCTGTTGTTTTTGACGTTATCGCAGCGTCCAGTGGCACGCAGCCACACTACAGGGGATCGGCCAAGAGTTAAGAGGCGGACGGAGGGTAATCAGCGTGACCGCAATCTAGAGCGCGGTATGCAAAAAAACAACTCGTTCTTAATGCGGCGAGTTGGGCGTGTTGGTACATAGTTTTCTGGGAAAGCAGCGCCCGTCCTTGTCGCCTCGTCTCTGTCCTCGTTTGTTCAGCGCTGCTTTCCCAGAAAACTCGTTCTTCTTTTTTTTCTTTTGCTGTGAAGCGATACCATCTGCTCTGTCGCGTTCTCTCATTTTTCATTTGTGCTCCCCACTCCAACTCGTGTTCTGTAGTCTTTTTTTTTTTACGCCCACATGGACATGTGCTTTAAAGACCAACTAGTCTAGTGTGTGTCTCTTCCTGATACAGTTTCTACCTCCATCCGCATGTTATGAAGAGCAGACGAAGAAGACGGTGAGCAGAAGCAGACGGCGACCGCGATGAATCCTATGCGTTAATTAAGCGCTCGTTGAGCGCGTTGTTTCACGATCTAGACCGCTATGAATCCGCTTGCTAAATTGATTTTTCTCCTGGTACACCGTCGCGAATACTATACGTTGATTGGTGTACGCGCCGTAAACGACCGCATGATGTACGAATGTGCCGTGAATACGACACTTTGTAGCGTTCAAGCTTGGTCCTCGGTGGTCTAATGGCAGGTGAGCGTCGAGTACGTGCAAAGTAATGTACACGTAATCGCGAATATTGGTGCAATGCACCGAGAGTCAGTGGTTCCTTGCCGCTGTGGTATCTCTACACTTGAGCGTCATTTTTAGCCTTTCTTGTAACCTCCTCCGGTAAGGAACTTGCAGCATCATACACTGTGCATTCCGGCACCCAGCATTTGCACAAGAGCTTGAGGACCAAATGTTAAAGTATCAAACTCTTGTGACAGTTGTTTGCCCGAAACGCGATTCCAGAGCTCCAGTTAACAATGTGCACCGTATTTCCATTTTTCAGGACCACAGGCTTCTGCGGAGACGGGACAGTCGCATAAAGCGGGACCGGAAGTGTCCGTTGGGTTGCCTGGCAAGGCGGCCAAGACCCGTGCTTCGTTCCTGTGACCTCCTAACCAGTCCATCAACGAAAAAAAACATGCATCCACTCGCAATTCAGGGAATCCTCGGATTGATAAAGGTCCTCTGGACCATCTACGACATCGTCACGCTGCCAATCTACGCCATCTTCGCGAAGCCGTGGGTCTACTGGAAGCGAAAGCGAATGTGTTTCGCCAAGCCCCTCATCAAGGGTGACCCCTCCTCTCCGTACAAGGGCGTCAAGAGCGCCTGGGTCGAATCCATGAAAGGCGCCCAAACTCTGGACGAAGTGGCTCGCAATTCCATCCGCTTACACGCTAAGCAGCACGCGGTCGGAACCCGAGAGGTGCTGGAAATCCGAGAGGAGAAGCAGCCCGACGGCAAGGTCTTCAAGAAGCTCGTTCTAGGAGACTACGAGTGGCAAACGTTCGAAGAGGTGGACCACCAGATTGACCTCACGGCTCGCGGCTTGCTGGCCATTGGCGCTAAGCCCCGCCAGTACTTGGCCATCCTGGCAGAGACGCGAGTCGAATGGATGCTGACGGCGCAGGCTTGCTTCCGCACTAACGTGCCGCTGGTGACCCTGTACGCGACACTCAGCAACGACGGCATCGTGAGCGCCATCAACGAGACAGAAGTGACGCACTTGGTCACCTCTGCGGACCTCCTACCGCGGGTGCTCAGTGTGGCGGACAAGATGCCATCGCTGACGCACGTTGTCTATATGGAGAACGCTTGCACGAGGTCTCCGGCGACGCTGTCTCGTGGTCCACAGGTTAGTGCCGTATACAACGTCTCATTTAAGGGAGCCAAACAAAAACAAATATCTGAGAGCGAAAACCATAAGGCAAGAAGTTCCTTCTCCGTATGCGGAGCATGTGATAATAGATAAAGGTGCAGACCATGCAGAGTGTGAGTACACACTTGTAACGTAGGAGGAGTAAGCAAAGAGTGAAGCTGAGATTGTGCCTTGTATATATGACCTGCGCTGGCGCTCTTTTTTCTGCACAGAGACCTCTTTCAACCTTTGCATGCAGGAAAGAAATGGAGAATATGTACTATAGGCCAAATATTCTATTGTTAAAAATTGACACTAAAATGAAAACTTAAAATTTAGTCTGAATATATAAGCCCACAAAGTGCGTTCATAACTACCCCTGTTAATGCAGTCTGTCAAAAATGTACAGCCCAAAGGGTCTGCTTCCAAGCAGTGTAGGGGGGCTCTTAAGCCCATTTGACAGTCCTTAGCTTGGGAGGGTTATTCATTCACACTTTTTTATTCGTACACCAGGGTGTACAGGAGGCTAAAGAAAAAAGTCGTTCTTCGACGGCTTGAGGAGCCCCTGGCCCCCGACTGAAGTTCGTCCTGCCTTCGTGAGATTAGGGTCCCTGAATATGCAAAAGGAGCCGCGCTGCAGGGCTCAGCAGCAGACCCCTTGGGCTTTGATAAAGAATGTACATTTACGTTTCATGGTTGCCATGATAGATGAACTGCCGTACCGGCGGCTCCACCAGACGACTTTTTTTTATTCCTAGCATGAAACTATTGGTAAAGTGCGCGTTACTGGAGCTGCACTAAGGTTTGAGACCACAACCCATCTAAATCTTTTATACATGTTCACTTCTCGACCGGTCTCTTTTCGTTCCCTCGCTGCAGGTCATCCCGTTCTCCAGTCTAGCAAAGTACGCCGCAGACTACGAGCTGCCGGAGTGCGCCCCGACGGGTGACGACGTCGCCATCATCATGTTCACCAGTGGTTCCTCCGGGGTGCCCAAAGGTGTCGTGTCCACGCACAGAAGCCTCGTGGTGGAGTTGAACGCCTTCGCCGTCGCCTCGCAGACTTACGGCGTCTCCGACAGCGGGGACACCTTCATCGCCTACCTGCCTCTGGCGCACATGTTCGAACTGGCCGCCGAGCTACACCTGTTCGCCGTCGGCGCACGCATAGGCTACTCCTCAGCGCAGACCCTCACCGACAACGGCACCGCCTTGGCCCGAGGATGTCCCGGCGACGTGTCCCTGGTCCGGCCGACTCAGATCGCTTGCGTGCCGCTCATCTGCGACAGGCTGCGCAAGGGCATCTGTGAGGTCGTTGCCTCCAAGGGGCCTTTCTTCAAGGCCTTCTTTGACTACGCCGTGCAGTACAAGAACTTCTGGCTCGACCTCGGCTTCGACACGCCCGTCCTCAACCAGCTCCTGTTCAAGAAAACCCGCCACCTACTCGGCGGGAACTTCAAAGTCATCGCATGCGGCTCGGCGCCGTTGTCCGGGCACACACGTCGCTTCCTGCGAGCCTGCTTCTGCGCTCCCATCGCCGAAGGGTACGGCCTGACCGAGACAGGAGGTGCATCTACTATTGTGGACGCCGAAGACGTGAGCGAGGGTTGCGTTGGAGCTCCGCTTACCGAAGGTTACATCCGACTCGTGGACTGGCCCGAGGGCAATTACTGCATCACGGACAAGCCCAACCCTCGCGGCGAAATCGTCATCGGTGGCAACGCCGTCGCCAAGGGCTACTTCAAGAACGAGGAATTGACGAAGGAGTCGTTCCGCGAGGAAGGCGGCGTCCGGTGGTTCTACACCGGAGACATTGGTGAGATGTTCCCCAACGGCACGATCAAGATCATCGACCGCAAGAAGGACCTCGTCAAGCTTCAGTACGGCGAGTACGTCTCGCTCGGCCGCGTAGAAACGGTGCTGAAGACGTGCCCACTCGTGGACAACGTGTTCGCGTACGGCAGCTCGCTGCACACGTACCTCGTGGCGCTTGTAGCTCCAAACTTAAAGCAGCTCCAGCGCATCGCTCAGGAGCTCGGCAGAGAGCCGGCGGCCACGCTGAAAGAACTGTGCGAAGACGAGGAGGTGGCGAAAGCCGCCGGCGACTTGATCTTGGCGTACGCGAGGTCGAGCGACTTGCACAAGACCGAGGTGCCCCTCAAGGTGAAACTGTGCTCCGAGGAGTGGATGCCGGACTCCGGACTTGTGACACCCACTTTGAAGCTTCGTCGGAGACCGCTGCAGACCTTCTACCAGCGGGACATTGACGCGCTGTACGGGTCGGGAGAGGACATCAGACTGCGTCGGGTGTGAGGTGCGCGGCTTCGGAGCCGGGAGTGATTCGAGTGCTTTTAGAAAAGCAGTGTTCAAAGACGTGTTTCATTGGTTGAACAACTTTCTTTTTATGCAATGAGCGATAATGTATGATATTCACCCACCATGTTCTGTCGAAAGCGTTACCTATACCGGACGATGGAATTAATAAAATTTCAAGCCTTGATGTTGCCTTTATGTGAACAAGATGGAGGCCTAGTACTGATCTTACGGCGATTCTATGGGAGGCTGGTCGGTGCAATTAAGTAACGTGACAGCCGTGGAATTTCAGTGAAGCTAAGTGAGTGGACTGACGTCTGTCAGAGTTTTAAACGAAAAACCAATTACCTTCAGTGCGCTGACCTCTGTGCGGTAATTAGCTTTCTTTCGTCTGTGATGAAACTATAGCATGTTTGGAAACAGCACACAATTACTGGAGCGGGCACAAAAGCGCACTTCCTCCAGATTGCCTCAACATTTAACGTGGGCTTCGAGTAGATTTCTCACAACATAGACTGCACTTGAGGGTAACAAACTACCTTCTTCAAGGTAAGCGCGCTGCTGTTTTACGTATACGTTCCTAGTTTTGCTTTCTACTTTTTAACACAAATATATCATGCCAGTTAGCATCACAAGTATACCCGACGGAAGAAATTCCCTGGGGCCATTGACGTATTCATAACAACTTAGAGTCTTAGAGTGCTAGTGTGAAGGCCCCATTAAAATCTGGCGTTGGCCTGGGCGTCGGTGTTGTGAGCGAAAAATCACGAGCATGGTTCTGGCAGGTGGTAGCCTGGCAGCTGACATGGCCGGGCACAAATTGATTGTAGGGTTGTGCGATGTCACGTGACATGGCCGATTTGGGTGGAGCTGCCAACTCTGTCTTTTAAAAACATATGCGATGCTGAGGGTAATTGAGCCCTCAAGCACCCTTCCATTCCGAATTGTACAACATGCTCCCCCTAGGCCACGCAGGCGTGGTTGTATGGCTTCTTTCAGCGGGGTTTTGTTTGGTGGTGGTAGTGGTTTTATTAAAAATAATAGTAAAAAGGAAGGAAAAGATTTTTGCTAGCCCCGGCATCTGCCATCGATACTGAAGCACCTGAGCTGGGGCAGCGGAAATAAAGGACAGCAGGCAGAATGGAGAAATGAAATGAAAGAGGTGAGGGGACAGGAATAGAGGACAGGGGGAGAAGTAATATGTACAAACTATTTAAACAATAAGAAATGTGTCCAGGTTGTGCGCGTGATTAGTTCATTTTATGGTCGTTAACAGACTAGAGGTACATCGTCATACCCTTAAGGCGTAGCTTAAGTGACTCCTCCAATTTTTTATGAGTTTTTATCGAACAAAGGCTGCTTTGTTTAAAAAGCGTCATGACACAAGTTACTTTTGTTTAGAAAAGGGGAGGGTGGGGAGGGAGTTTTTGAGTTTTGGCAACCTTCCTCGAAACCTAGAAGGAAAGACTTGCCTTCATTCTTCATTTTTAAATCTGAGAATGCGAATAGATGTGACAGTGTTGTTAGGCCACGCTATGGATGATGAGGCTTGAAAGAGCAGACAAGCATACAGGAACGAAGGGCTGGTCAAGATATATGTCAATATGAAACAGACTAACAACCACTGAAACCAAGGTAAGCAATGATAATACTGTTTACTTTATAGTGGCGTTTTAAGAGGAGGAAATTAGCTGCGTAACCATTTTACATGGGATATAATTTTTGCACAAAATAGATTAAAATAATTTCAAATTTTTATTTAAAAAATTGCTTCTCTAAAATGATTGCGCACTTATTGCCCCTATGACCAATACCCTCACAATAAAAATTAATGTTCTCCCGTGTTTTCATTTGTTTGACTGACTGTTAGCTTCTTTCGCATATAAATATTGTTAGAGACTTACTATCAGAAGTTATACGAACACGTGGTCATGGCGAGTGGCTGTGGAGTTCGGATGCGGCGCCCAAGGCCGCGGGATTGATTCCTGGTCTCGACGGCCGCATTATAACGTGGGCGAAATGCGAAAATGCTTGTGCGCTGTCAATACACTTTAAAGAACAGCACATGATAAAAATAATTTGCGAACCCTTCATTACAGATTCGCTCATAGCCTGTAAGCAGCCAGCCTTGAGACGCGAAGCCCCACATACCATAGCATACCATACCACGCCATAGCATAGCAAACGACAACACGTAACATACCATACCATACAAAAATTTTTATCCAAGAACGTTGAACATATCCCCTATTAACCCCCCCTCTCCCCCCCCCCCTCCCCCCCCCCCCACGCCTTTATGAGTCAGCTCTACCAAGTTCACATTGTAGTGATTTCGTTGACTAGCCGGTAATAATAAGAATAATTGGTTTTTGGGGAAAGGAAATGGCGCAGTATCTGTCTCATGTATCGTTGGACACCTGATCCGCGCCGTAAGGGAAGGGATAAAGGAGGGAGTGAAAGAAGAAAAGAAAGAGGTGCCGTAGTAGAGGGCTCCGGAATAATTTCGACCACCTGGGGATCTTTAACGTGCACTGACATCGCACAGCACACGGGCGCCTTAGCGTTTTGCCTCCATCGAAACGCAGCCGCCGCGGTCGAGTTCGAACCCGGGAACTCCGGATCAGTAGCCGAGCACGCTAACCACTGAGCCACCGCGGCGGGGAAAAACTTTTGTCATGCGTACTTATAATAAAACTTCCGGAAACAGAAACAGGCAGGTGTGTTTGTTTGATTCAAAGGCGGCGGCAGTTCTACGGAACTGACGAGAACCTGGACAGCGGAGACTGCGTTTGTCGATTTTTGAGTGCCAGACAACGCGCTCAGCTTTAGGCCACGTGCACGGATTTCGTCGTCGGCTTAGTAGAAACTGAAAAAAAAAATGCAAATCGAATATTGGTTTCAGGAAAGGAAATGGCGCAGTATCTGTCTCATATATCGTTGGACACCTGAACCACGCCGTAAGGGAAGGGATAAAGGAGGGAGTGAAAGAAGAAAGGAAGAAAGAGGTGCCGTACGGGAGGGCTCCGGAATAATTTCGACCACCTCGGGATCTTTAACGTGCCCTGACATCGCAAACTGACATCGCAAACATCGCAAAGCACACGGACGCCTTCTTTTGCATTTGGGCGCCTTTCCTTTCTTCTTTCTCCATCTCTCTCTCTCTCTCTCTCTCTCTCTCTCTCTCTCTCTCTCTCTCTCTCTCTCTCTCTCTCTCTATGTGTGTTTAACTGGGCGGACTACTGGTCTAGATCGCGGGCCAATCAAGAACTCCAACTCGTCGATTATCGACGTGACGGGCGTGTTACCCACCTGGTACCCAGCAGCTATCGACCTCAACGCGCCGTAGCTTGCGAGGGAGCTGAACTCTTTTATCACCGCCGGGGGTGACCCTGGTCCCCGTCTCACCGGTGGCTATTGTGACCAGACGGAGAGTCAACACTCAGCCGAGTACACCGTACTCCGGGGCACGTAAGGAGTGGTGTGTTCCCTTGTCGACGCAATGGGGCTATATTTGGGCTTCGATACTGCGAACAAATAAACACGCTGATATCCCGTAAGCATCCCGGCTACAATGGCGCGTAGCGGCACGTTATCGTATTCATCTCAAAGCAGACGGAGACGCGTGAAAAGGTGCCGACCGACGCAAAGGTCACGGCGCTGAGGCAGAGTGGAAAAGAACTGCATGGTGAAGGGCCACTTAGAGCTTCGGCAACCCGCACGGAGGCCAAGGGACACGCACTAAGATAGAGAGAGAAAAAGTAATTGAAGGAGCGGTTGTGGTAGTGTTTATGTGAAGGCGGCGTTAGCATTTTTTTTTTGAAAATTGAAAAGATTTATTTGAGCAGAGCATAGGAGATGCAGCGTCTGCTGCAGGGGCAGAGGCTAAAGGCTAAGGCACCTGACGAAGACCTCTGTCCTTCCGCAGTCGACGAAAGTGCAATAATATTTCGGCATAACGAGAAGGTAATGAAGGTAAGAAAAAAAGAGAAAGTAATGCTAATGTAACCACAACATTCATACTATACGGCATGACACCAATATGCACAATAAAATGCAAGGCCATTATACAGAGGTTCTGTTCAGTAGAAATGTGCAATGGAGGGCATGTATAACAAAGATAGATTAAAAACGAAGATACAATGCAATAATATCTTTTGCAGACATGATCAAAATCCACGAAAAATCCCCAAAGGAGCACCTAGGGGTCAGGTGGGCCACCTATGTCACATGGCTATGCGACGTCATCACAATCAGCCCACTGAATTGTGAGCAAACTGCCCATCGCGGCAGGTGGCAGTTAAATAATGATTGGCCGCGAGAGGTCGCTCGGGAAGGGAAACCTGGGTCCCACAAGCCTTCGTCATCGCCCCTGGCGCATCGCTTAAACGCTTCACCACTGCAGCAGGAGCGGTATGACGACTACCAGTGATCTACGAATGTAAAATAGAGAATAACCAATTCCGCATATATGAGCATTACCCATTAACACTATCGCGTCGTACCCTTAATGTGGACCATTGTAATTTAGAGGCGCTAAAACACACACACACACACACGCACACGCACACACACACACACACACGCACACACACACACACACACACACACACACACACACACACACACACACACACACGCACACACGCACGCACACACGCACGCACGCACGCACGCACGCACGCACGCACGATAGAAGAGAACGGGACAGAGAATTAACCAGTTGTGAGTAAACTATATCAACAAGAAAGGCAGTTTGTGAGTCAGCGAAACATCAATACCTTTGTATAAGGCGGAAATAAAAGTTTTTTGAGCGTTGCTTATCGTGTACGACTTGATGTGTGAATATGTTCTTTGCGCAGGCGCTGGCAGACTGTATGTATATGTATGTATGAGGTTTATGCAAATTTAACCAGTTGTGAGTCCTTTAAATTGCAATGATCAATTACCAACTAGCCCAACAAGAAGCTCCCATAATGTAAAGCTTAAGTGTTCCCTCCAATCTTTTGTCGCTTACCAGCACGTGAACGTTGCTAGTTCCCTGTTACGACATATTACGACGAAGGCCATGCCCCTCACCATGAATGTTAACACCCGTATTCGAGAACGCTGAGCATAGGCAACTCTTCTTATAGAGCTGTTCGAGAACGGTGTCTTCTCTGTTCAAATCGGTACCGGTCTGAGTGGGGGCTAATCTATTGTGGGCGTTGAATTTATGGCACACGCTACACACATTCGTCACTCTGAGTCTTAGCCTTCAGTTTGCGCTGATTGCTTCGCTTTGTTGCATTATTTCCTGGATAACACAAGCCAAGCAATGCCCACTGATCACTCGCAATGCCAAAAAGCGCACTACAAGTAGAGATGAGTGCCGTTTTCTGTCTTAAAAGGGCACGTTTTCTATCCAGAAATCAATCAATCCGTAGTCCTTCACTACGGCGTCCCTCATAGCCTGAGTCGCTTTGGGACATTAAATCCCCATAAACCGTAAACCAAACGACTAAACTATTGCCGCGACTGAAATTCGAACCCGCGACAGCTCGAACAAGTCAGCCTCACTGGCCACTGCGCGAGGGCACTCGGCTATCGCCGCAGTGGATCACGCTTCGTGTTAAAATGCAACACACTCTCGCGCTGTGCAGTGCCCATCGTCATCTCCTTCAACTAATACTACTATCAAACTAATATTCATTCATTCATTTATTTATTGATACTGTCAGCCTTTCTAAGGCTATTCAAGAGTGGAAAAGGTAATAAATACATATTCAAAACAAGGTACATTAAACAACTACGACATCGACACAAAAGACATTAAGGAAAAATGAAACAGTAAAGAAAACGCATGTGCTGAGGCAGAACTATTACATTAGTGCACTACGGTTCAGGTAAGATTTCAGGCATTCTAGAAAGGCATCGAGGGAGTTAATATTTACAACGGAATCAGGCAGCTTGTTCCATTCTTTAGTAACACGAGGAAAAAAGCTGTACTTAAAACAATCATTATAAGAACGCGGCACAGGAATGTACAAGGAATGGCGATGTCTTGATGTCTCATTAGGGTGTATTGTAAAATATGGTGATGTGTTGATATTCAAGTGGCCATGAATTAAAAGGTAAAGAAACTTCAGCCTATCTACCTTAGTGCAGTATTCTAAACTTTTAAGGTTTACTAATTTACATAATTCGGTTGGTGAATCAGTTCGGTGATATTTATTGAAGATAAAACGGGAAGCAAATTTCTGAACTTTCTCAACTTTTATTTTGTTAGTCGCGGTGTAAGGATCCCAAACAATTTTGCCATATTCAATTACAGGTTTTACAAGGGTGTTATAAGTGAGTTATAAGTTATGATATAAACATTCTCGCGCTGTGCATTGCACGTTGTCGTCTTCATCAACTAATACAACTATCGAACTAATATCGTCGCCAGAGGTGCCAACGACGAAGCAAAGCATAACCATGAACCAATCAGGCTAAACAGATGCTTTCACACGTCTACTCGGTTCAAATACGTTAAAGCACTAACACTCTTTTTAGATCACTGTGTTCATAACAACGTTCATGCAGGAATGAAGAAATCTTCGGGGCACAGGAGAAGTAATGAAATATAAATAAGAACCACACACAAAAAAGCAACTTGAGGCCTGAAAAAACCATCTCAGCAAAAGCAATGAGAAAAGTAAATCTTTGTACTAAAATTTATAGCTGTTTTATGGGAACGGTAACATATTATTCTGATGCAGAAGCCTGATTTTTTCCTTGAATCCAGTGAAGTCCGGTCGCATTCAAATGAAGCATGGATAGAAAAAAAAGTTGAGAGTGAGACTCACAAAAACTTTCATTCAAAACCCCTACGTGTTTTGAAGCTTTAGTTCTAACCCACGCGTAGAAAGAAGTCAGACAGGCTGCATAACCACCGGGACAAATGCCGGAGGAAGAGTTAACAGCGACGTCGTGCAACAACGTGCTCTAAATAAGGAAAAAAAACACAATTCGCTCACATTAGGAGGGCAAGAGTAAAAGTTGGTAGACAGAACGGAATGGGGGCACGTCACGGACAGGGTATGGCATGCGAATGCGCTGCAAGAGGAAGTAAACATCTCCGTACCTTACCTACATGCATGCAAAAGTTGCCGGAGGAAAAATTATTCAAAGACAAAACTACGCCTCATGATAGCAACGGTCATATCGAAAAATTTTTGTTACCGCTCTCTTATGGCGTAGAGTTTTTTGTTCCTAATTACAACAATAATTGATTTTAGCTTACTTCGCGTCGGATGAAGATTTGTGAAACTTTTTCGATCAGGGACTTGTCGTGTGTGGCTAGAGTCGCAGCTTTTCTAGCGGCGGTTTTACTGTGACATCGCTCTGAATAGAGTGCATGAAATTCGCAACAAATGTTGTCATGAAGGGAAAAAAACCGCGGCATGGACGCAGTCGCTGTCAGGCAGAGCCAGCGGGAGGGGATTTCGCGCGGTTCGCTCCAAACGCGAGAAGGAACTAAAATGCTCAGAACAATTGCTTTTTAAAAAAAACTGTAAATCTACGTCACTATTCTGACCTGTAACTTTGAAATTACATAGGCATCTCCGGCGATCAAAATGGGATTGGTCGCAATTCTGCCCTGCCTGCTAAAGTACTTCTTTGGGTCCTTGCTTCAATTAAGTTGGGCCTGCCTGGATGTGAGCTGCGCACATATCACAAATCAAAGCTCAATCAAACCACCGTTGTCTCGTCAAACAGCAACAAAGTAAAACATTCAGGGATGAAGAAACCATATCTTCAGTGACGCACTTGCATTAGACACTAAGCTCATATATCATCATCATCGTCATCAGCCTCACTACGCCCACTGCAGGGCAAAGGCCTCTCCCATGTCCCTCCAATTAACCCTGTTTTCTGCCAGCTGCGCCCACCCTATGCCTGCAAACTTTCTAATCTTATCCGCCCACTTAACCTTCTTCCGCCCCCTGCTACGCTTGCCTTCTCTTGGAATCCACTCCGTTACCCTTCAGGACCAGCGGTTGTCTTGCCTTCGCATTGCATGCCCTGCCCAAGCCCATTTCACCCTCTTTATTTCGACTTGGATGTCATTAACTCGTGTTCCCTTACTTACTCTGCCCGCTTCCGGTCTCTTAACATTACACCTATAATTTTTCTTTCCATAGCTCGCTGCATTGTCCTTAACTTAAGCTGAACCCTTTTTGTTAGCCTCCATGTTTCTGGCCCGGAGTTGAGTACCGGTAAAATACAGCTGCTGTATACTTTTCTCTTGAGGGATATTGGTAAACTGCCATTCATGATCAGGCACAACCTGCCGTATGTTCTCCACACCATTCCTATTCTCCTAGTTATTTACCTCTCGTGATCCGGGCCAGCTGTCACTATCTGCCCTAAGTAGACGTATTCATTTACCACTTCCAGCACCTCGTTGCCAATTGTGAACTGCAGTTCCCTTTCTAGACTGTTGAGCGTTACTTTGGTTTTCTGCACGTCAATATTTAGACCCGCCTTTCTGCTCTGCCTGGCTAACTCATTGACCATGATTTGCAGTTCACCTCCTGAGTGACTCAGCATGACAATGTCATCAGCGAATCGCAGATCATTTAGGTATTCTCCATTAACTCTTATCCCCAACTGTTCCCAATTCAGGCCTCGAAATACCTCCTGTAAACATGCGGTGAATATCTTTGGCGAGATCGTGTCTCCTTGCCTGACGCCCTTCCTTAATGGAATTTTATTGCTGACTTTACGGAAGACTATGGTAGCTGTGCAGTTGCTATACAATTCTTCCGGTATTTTGACATAAGGCTCTTCTACGACCTGATTCCGCAATGCCTGTATGAATGCGGAGGTTTCCACTGAGTCAAATGCTTTCTCGTAATCAATGACGGCTATATACGGGGGTTGGTTATATTCTGCGCATTTGTCTCCCTCCTGATTGATAGTGTGAATATGGTCAATTGTGGAATATTCTTTACGAAAGCCTGCCTGATCATTTGGTTGTAAGGTTGCCCTGACTCCATTAGCGATTACCTTAGTAAGTACGTTGTAGGCAACGGAGAGTAAGCTTATTGGTCTGTAATTTTCAAGTCTTTGGCGTCTCCTTTCTAATGAATTAAGATAATGTTTGCATTCTTCCAAGCTTCTGGTACAGTCGAGGTCATAAGGCATTGCGTATACAGGGCGGCTAGTTTCTCTAGCACAATCTCCCCTCCGTCCTTCAACAAATCTGCAGTTACCTGATCCTCACCAGCTGCTTTTCCCCTTCACCAGCTGCTTTCCCTGGGCGACTTCAATGCGACGGTGGGCAAAAAGCAGGCTGGCGACCAGGCGGTAGGCGACTATGGGAGATAGGTTCCAGGAATAGCAGGGGAGAGTTAGTGGTATAGTTCGCAGATAGAAATAATTTACGGATCATGAACACCTTCTTCCGCAAACGAGAGAACAGAAAGTGGACCTGGAAGAGTCCCAATGGTGAGACTCAAGATGAAATCGACTTCTAAACCTGGTATCGCGCAGGATGTGGCCGTACTCGGAAAGGTGCGCTGTAGCGACCACAGAATGGTAAGATCTCGAATTAGCTTAGACTTGAAGAGGGAACAGAATAAGCTAGTTAAAGGAACTCCATTAACGAACTAGCGGCAACAGGGAAAATAGAGGAATCCAGGATATCGCTGCTGAACAGATATTCAGCATTAACTGAGGAAGACGGTCTTAATGTTCATGTAGCGAACGATAACCTAACAACTATCATTACGGAGTGCGCAGTAGAAGTAGGCGGTAGGACAGTTCGACAGAATACCGGCAAGTTGTCTCAGGAGATGAAAGATCTAATTAAGAAACGCCAAAGCATAAGGGCGTCTAACCCTACAGACAGAACAGAACTAGCAGAGCTATCGAAGTTAATAAATAAGCGCCAGGGAGGGGTAGCCGACATAAGGAAGTTTAATATGGGAAGAATCGTGCATGCTCTAAAGAACGGAGGCAGCCTAAAAGCGATGAAGAGGAAGCTAGGCATAGGTAAAAACTAGATGTATGCGTTAAGAGACAAGGAGGGCAATGCCATTAGCAGTATGGTTATGATAGTTAAAGTAGCCAAAGAGTTCTACGCAAATCTATACAGTAGCCAATGTAATCACAACGTTAATGATAGAGTCAGTAGCGCCGAGCAATGCGTCATCCCACCAGTAACGAAAGAGGAAGTACAGAAAGCCTTAGGAGCAGTGCAAAGGGGAAAAACAGCTGCTCTGTTTCAAATATGTCTTTGATTGGGCGCCTTCCTCCCAAAACCATATCTCTTGCTTCATCATGAACTAATCACGCGCGAAACCTGTACATACTTATTATAGTGTAAATAGTTTTTGTGTATATTACCTCTCCCCTCCCCCCCCCCATCCTCTCTTCCTGTCCCCTCACCTCTTTCACTTCATTTGGACTATCTGCCTGCTATCAATTATTTCCGCTTCCCCAAGCTCAGGTGCTTCAGTATCGACGGCAGATGCCGGGGCTAGCAAAAATCTTTTCCTTCCTTTTTATTATTATTTGAATAAACCACTTACTACTACTACTACTAATAATAATAATACTACTACTACTACTACTACTGCTACTACTAGCTACTACTACTACTACTACTACTACTACTACTACTACTACTACTACTACTACTACTACTACTACTACTACTACTGCGCTATGAGGAATGCATGCCATATTGGGGAAGAGAGCGTTGGTTTAGGCCCCTTCGGGTCTGACAGTAAACAGACGTTTTCGCTTTCTGTTCCTGAAACGCGGCCAATGCGGCCATGAGTTCAACGCACGAAATTATGCACATCAAAAAATAAAAACGAAATGTCATAGCTACGGTTGCGAGGAAGTCTTAAAATTTGCACACTGCGGACCGTAAAAACTGAATGATTAAAAATTTAGAGGCAATGCAAAGTAGTTTATTACGCATGCGCACAACGCTTTTCAGTTTGCTTTGAATTTCAGAGCAACTCACAGACGAGTTCACTCTTCAAAAAGCTGAGCGGGCGAGCCCGCCTTAGCAGCCGCCGCGGTGGCTGAGTGGTTATGGCGCTCGGCTGCCGACCCGGAAGACGCGGGTTCGGTCCCGGCCGCGGCGGTCGAATTTCGGTGGAGGCGAAATTCTAGAGGCCCGTGTACTGTGCGATGTCAGTGCACGTTAGTGAACCCCAGGTGGTCGAAATTTCCGGAGCCCTTCACTACGGCGTCCCTCATAGCCTGAGTCTCTTTGGGATGTTAAACCCCCATAAAAAAAAAACAACCCGCCTTAGCTTCTCTTTTGTGTGCGTTTACCAAAACATTTTCAAGCGTTTTCGCGATTTGAATGCCTTTGTCGGTCGCATCTTTATCCGTGCAGTATAAATCTACTTGCACAAAGTGAGTAATTGCCCTCTTCAACTGCTGCCAGAGATGGCCCGGACCAGGCCCGGGCTCAGGCCTCACACAGAATTTGGCGGGCCGGGTCCGGGCTCAGTAAAGCGGTAATGTAGTTTGCCCGGGCTTGAAGCCGTGGGTCTGGGCCGAGATTTGTGCCTCGGGCTCGGGCCTCACAGTGAAGCCCAAGCATTGCTCTAAACTCGGAAACAACTCAAGGACGAAGCTGCTTTTCCCCGTCAAAGGAATCCCATTCCAGCCAATGGCGTCGGCCGATTCTCATGACCCAGCTAGCGTGACAATGCAGGGAATGGCAGATGAAAGGGGATAGTCCTCTCGCTCCATGTTCGGCGATAGTCCTATCCCTGCATTGTCACGCTAGCAGGGTCATGAGAATCGGCCGACGCCATTGGCTGGAATGGGATTCCTTTGACGGGGAAAAGCAGCTTCGTCCTTGAGTTGTTTCCGACTATAGTTCCTTTACTGTGAGGAAACATCCAGAAAGCTTGATGCCACAAGGTGTAGGCTCTAAGGTAGGTAAGGAAAAACACACGCCGTCAATCTTTTGCCAAAGCATTCAGGGACACCTGAGCACACGTGGCGAAAGTGCGCCCCTTCCTTCACGCATTCACCCCGCAAATAGTGCCGTCAAACTGACAATAGCGCACTTCGATTAATGGCCGCACGCTCCAGCCGATGTTCTTCTCCCGCATGCATGGAGCTTTCGCTTCCACAATGCCTTGCAAGGATGCGGACGTCACGAACATCGCTGGTAAACAAACGCGGCCGGTAAACAAACAACCGCTCCCACCGGCCGCACTTCGATTCTCAGTTTTCCTGGAGAGCACGGTACACTCAACACGACAAAAAGGCCGACGCAAATAATGCATGCGGACACGCCAAAAGCCAGGTGTGCTTGTTTCAAGAAGCACGAACTGCGCAAATACCATCTAGCGGGCCTTTGATTTACATTTTGATTGTTACCTAATAAAGTATTTCCGCTATCACAACTGTCATCAGCGGCACGTGCATACGAGCTGCCCGATGTGCTCTTCATCATCATGTCGTGCGCCGGATAGGAGGCCGGAGAGACGCCCAGAATTAAGACTTCAATGCGACAGGATTAGAAGTCGCATCGAGAAAAAAATAATGGAGGGCACATAAGGCTTTTTATTAGCTTTGAAGGCGAAAGCACTAATTTTAAATTTCTGTTTTTTTTTTCATTCATTTCGTGACACACCTACTGATTAGCATACATTCGTAAGACAATGCATACACTAAGTTCACCTTGATTCGCCAAGAAGCAAATTGGTTGTGATGCCTATAGGTATCGCGCCTGGATAAAAATGTGAAGGACCTTCGTTCGACTCCCCGCAGCTTAGGAAGAATTTTTTTCTTTGCTGATTGCGGTATTGGGGGTTTTGCGGACCACTTATCCCGGACGCCGACGGCGCTGTGTTTCATTGCTAATGGGCGATATAAGGCTTTCGCATCTTAATAATAATAATAATTGGTTTGGGGGAAAGGAAATGGCGCAGTATCTGTCTCATATATCGGCGGACACCTGAACCGCGCCGTAAGGGAAGGGATAGAGGAGGGAGTGAAAGAAGAAAGGAAGAGAGAGAGATGCCGTAATGGAGGGCTCCGGAATAATTTCGACCACCTGGGGATCTTTAACGTGCACTGACATCGCACAGCACACGGGCGCCTTAACGTTTTTCCTCCATAAAAACGCAGCCGCCGCGGTCGGGTTCGAACCCGAAAACTCCGGATCAGTAGTCGAGCGCCCTAACCACTGAGCCACCGCGGCTTAAAAAATCGTTTCGTTGGTCACCTAATCCCGAGGACCGTAGGTGAGAGCTAAATTTACGTTTCGATGTATCTTATTGCGTCCGTGGTCTTGGTCTGAGCATCCGCCTCGCATGCGGGAGGTGCGGGATTCGATCCCCAGTGCCGCCGGGTATATACCCACCGGTGATACAATGGGTACAAGCTTTCCCCCCTGGTCTGGTGCTCGGCTTATAAAGGGTGAAATGCTTGGGAAGTGTGTCTTTGACCCCACCTTGAGAAGTTGAAAGTACCTTGTGCCATGGCGCGCTTTGGCCTCAGCTGCCCTTGCGCCATAAAAATCCATAATCATCATCATCGAAAGGAGGAGACAAAAACGAGCCGACGCTGAGGCGGCGTTCGGCATAGTTTATTTTCTAGTTGTGGTGCTCGGGAATCACGCTGCCGCCTGTTGTTATTTTATTCCATTATGTAACCACCTCGGTTACCATGGCAACGCTCTGATGCAATGTCGTTGCTATGGAGGCCGCCATCTTGGATTCTATCCGTGGAACCAGCACAACTCGGCGGCTCGAAACGCGGCCAGTGGAGCTAGCGCTCTAAAACTCGGTATCCGCACTGCTATCGCATTTAGAGCATGCACTGCACGGGCCGCATCTGAGGCCCGAGCTCGGCCTGAGGCTGGGCCCGCTACATGATCCCTTTACTGAGCTCGGGCCAGGCCCACCAAGCTCGAGGTGAATCCCGGCCCGGCCCGGGCCCGTTTCCGCAGCAACTCAAGAGGTAAATTGTTCACTGAAAGTATAGTCTAAGGTTACACACGATTTGGCCTGCAATGGCGCTCAAATCGCAATAACGCTAGAAAAAATTGGTTTGGGAAATACAAAAAGAAGACAATAGGAGGCACATTTTATTATTCATTGGTTTTGGGGGAAAGGAAGTGCTCTGTTTCATATATCGTTGGACACCTGAACCGCGCCGTAAGGGAAGGGATAAAGGAGGGAGTGAAAGAAGAATTGAAGGAGGAGGTGCCGTAGTAGAGGTCTCCGGAATAATTTCGACCACCTGGGGATCTTTAACGTGCACTGACATCGCACAGCACACGGGCGCCTTAGCGTTTTGCCTCCATAAAAACGCAGCCGCCACGGTCGGGTTCGAGGCACATCGCCTGCCTGCCTTTTTGAACTGCGATCGTGTTGTGAATAGCCCCTAACTTCTGACAGCCAACTGAAAATGGTTGCATAAAGGCGCAATAAACTTTGCGTTGTGTTTAGGTTTTTAAGCAGTCATTTTTTCTAGGGCACGCGATGTCGAAGTATTTGAACGTCCTCGAAGCCGTAGCAGTGACTATTACTTTTTTTATGAGCACGATTTCGCGGGTTGAAATCCTGGCCGCACTAGCTGCGTCTCTACGCAGGCGAAAAGTAATAAAAGCACCTGTTTATTGCTCAGTGTGCGTTTGAAGACCCGAAATGCCCTAAACCAATATACTCTTCTCCAATTGCGTTTCTCGTAGCGTATATAATTGGTTTTTGGGGAAAGGAAATGGCGCAGTATCTGTCTCATATATCGTTGGACACCTGAACCGCGCCGTAAGGGAAGGGATAAGGGAGGGCGTGAAAGAAGAAAGGAAGAAGGAGGTGCCGTAGTGGAGGGCTCCGGAATAATTTCGACCACCTGGGGATCTTTAACGTGCACTGACATCGCACAGCACACGGGAGCCTTTGCGTTTCGCCTCCATCGAAACGCGGCCGCCGCGGTCGGGTTCGAACCCGGGAACTCCGGATCAGTAGCCGAGCACCCTAACAACGCGACGGGTCCATCACTGAAAACTAAATGCGACGATATAAATTAGAAGGTTTTTTTTTTCAAATGAGCCAAATCCACCTGGACAGAAACTGAGAGAAACGCGGAAGTCCTTTTTATCCGCAGCAACGCAATGAAAGTTCTTACGCGATGCACTTTAAAATGCTTGTTATATACACCATTTATTTTGATAGTTTTTTCAAAGGAAATGTCTACGAGTGAACTTATAGTTATAGCTGAACTTCATTTAAGTTCTGTCTGTATCCGACCCATTTAGAAAAAAAAAAGCTCCTGAAATATTTAGAAAAAAAGGAACAATCTCTCATGGGCCGGCTTTTTTTTTAATAGAAGTAGAAGCTCATGAAAGCTTCACTGAAAAAAAAAATGCTTTTATTAGAAAAAAAAACACACAGCAGTGCCACGTCGGCAACATCCCCCAAATGTAATGAGAGCGAGAGATAAGTTTAATTAATATAATAGAAGAAAAAAGGGGTCGGCAGGAAAGATGGACATTTGACCTTCTGCTGTGCACTGGAGAAGGGGAGAAGGAGAAGAAATAGGTCATGATGGGTGACGATGCACCAAACGTACTGATTCTGCGAAGGGTAATGTGAAACGTTTAACACGCAAACTGGTCGAGCATACGGTCTGTGATTTGTTGCAGCGGAATGAACGTCGCTGGCCCACCTGTATCGAGTGCGCGCAGTACAATACAGGCTGTTAAGCGGCATTCTTGCGCAGACAAGTGCGACAGGGCCGAGCTCGACAGACTGACCGTGTAGTGAGTTTTCTCCTCTACTTCATTTCATGCATTTTAAACTTCCCACGACGGAAGAACTTCACACACGGGAGAAGAAGAGAGTTGGTTAGGAAGAAAGTGCTAAATCAAAGATTGTATTTATGTCCGCGAAGTTTGACTGTAGTTAGGGTGCATTCGTTACTTAAGTTGCCACAATCGGACATGCCAGCCTCTCACACGACCATGCCCAACAATTCTCGACAAAGTATCATTGAACGAGAAAAAGTTTTTGAGCGCAATTTTTTCACATATTTTAAGCTTTCACTACAACAATCAGTATATCCGCTGATCGCCCGTCGACAAGCTTGGATTTTTTGCTATAAACATTATTTCTATTATCAAAAGCGTTCCCCGTTGGTTTTTTATGGCATTCTTAAGTGCTCCATGGTTTGGTTTGGTTTAAGGAGTTTAACGTCCCAAAGCGACTAAGCTATGAGAGACGTCGTAGTGAAGGGCTCCGGAAATTTCTACCAGCTGGGGTTCATTAACGTGCACTGACATCGCACAGTACACGGGCCTCTAGAATTTCGCCTCCATAGAAATTCGAACGCCGCGGCCGGGATCGAACCCGCGTCTTTCGGGCCAGCAGCCGACTGCCATAACCACTCAGCCACCGCGGCGGCTAAAGTGCTCGATGCGAGTGATTGAAACACTATAATAGAAAGATTTTGCTGCAATGTTTCTATGCCAGTGTCTTGCAGTTTTCCAATTTTCAGTATTTTTGTCCCGGAATGTTGGGCATGATGACAAGCATGTTTAGTGCGGAATGTGCGAAAACGACATTAGTAGCGACAAAAGTCTTGCCCAATGGGAAGTGCCGTGTACAACATTCATTTTCACTTGCCACTTGTGGTGCGTCACTGCTCTCAGTGATCACTGAAAGTCACTCAAGTCGGTGACTTTTCACCTCATCTAATGAATGTACGACTTTCAGAGAACGTGTACCCTAGGCGGTAAATGACAGAGTTGACAACGAATAGTATGTTCCAATTTACGGAACATGCGTTTTATAGGAAGTCATTTCGTCCCACTTTTGTCTGAAGAATCGGATAGCTCAGACACGATAGCCAAAGGGCCACACGTTCATCCCATACACGCAAGACTCGATTTCCGAGGCCGTCGTCGTGTTTCCAAAAATAGACCGCATGTGTCTCCTACGCCATAATTTATTTATGAGAGTCAACACAGGTTCAACTTTTGCTGAAGGAAAACTTCACCGTTAACCAAGTATAACCCCGGCGAAGTTGTAAAAAGAGGTCTACCCATCTTATGAATATCGTCTATTTTCCCATGGCCCGTTGTCTTAAGGCAATCTGTTCAATTGATACCTCACCAACGGTTCTTAAGAATTCGGTAAATATTCCGTGAGTTTTGATGGCAATACACCGGCTGTCAACGTGAGTGGCGAATTCCAAAGAATCGGTGCCGGACGACAGCGCGGGGCGTTGTTTCAAAAAAATTCAAAACGGTATAGACTATGACAAACGAACATACTCTACTCTAGTGCGATAAAGATTGCAAGACAACTGCATGGACTGTATTTACTTACACATTGCTTTGTCAGCTAGCTGTACGTGAAAGCCACTGTCCCAGCTTTTCGATTTTAGGTGATCATCGTCTAGTATGGCTGTCGAAAAAGTCTTGCGAATCAGTCACAAAGCTAATAATAACAGAAGCAACAACCTCGGGGCAAAGCAACAACACGGAGCGCTATCCCTTACAAAAATTTCTTTCGACAGTAAATAGAATTTGTCTGTTGACTGTCTACAGACTTTTGTCCACAAAGTCTTTAGACTTTCTATAGCAGATCGTACAGACTGGTCTGTATAATAATAATAATTGTTTTTTGGGGAAAGGAAATGGCGCAGTATCTGTCTCATATATCGTTGGACACCTGAACCGCGCCTTAAGGGAAGGAATAAAGGAAGGAGTGAAAGAATAAAGGAAGAAAGAGATGTCGTAGTGGAGGGCTCCGGAATAATTTCGACCACCTGGGGACCTTTAATGTGCACTGGCATCGCACAGCACACGGGCGCCTTAGCGTTTTGCAATACAAATCCTGTAGACAGTCTATAGGCAACCTATAGATTTATAGCCATCCACTTTTAGTGGACTTTTTCTATAGACCGTCTATAACTAAAAACGGACAGAAGGAAATATTTATAGGAAGGCAATAGAGTCTATAAGAAGTCAACCGACAGTCTTTGGAGCATTTTTATGAGGATACACTTAGGAGGGAGAAGGAAGGGGCAGGTGAAGCACATGCTACGAAAATAATTAGTTTGACGAAAAGAGCCGGGAAAAATTATTATTATTATTATTATTACAACGGAAGCATACCAGCTCGTGCGCATTCTTTTCAAAAGGATCGCCCATCAAAGACAAAGCTTTTGCTATGGCAACGCAGCAAACCGCCAAAATTTGTTCTGAATTGTTTCGTTTATTTATAACATGGCTCCTCAAAGGACATCTCTGAACTATAATAAACTGACTCTGATTTAGAAATTGAAAAAAAAAGTCCAAAGAAGTGTTTCGGTGTGCTGGTGCATCGCTTGGCTGAAAGAAATGGAATTTACTTCAACAAAAAAAAATCTTTGTGTTCAAGCACAGAGAGTGAATGTACTCGTAGAACGCTTTGGAGTGAATCAAGTCAAATTATCATCATTGAAACTATCATCATCATTATCCTAACTACGCTCACTGCACGACAAAAGCTTTTCCCGTGCATCTCCAATTAGCCATGCTATCCCAGCCAACTTCTAAACATCATCCGCCCACCTAATTATCTGCCTCCTCTGCTACGCTTGCCTTCTTTTGGAACTCATTCTGTTGCCCTTAACAACCATCAGTTATCTTGCCTTCGCATTACATGCCCTGCCCCAGCCAATTTCTTTTTCTTGACATCAATTTCAAGTTACTTCAGTTCAAGTTTCTTCAAATTCAATCATTAAAGTATACATTAATACTAAATAAATAAAATTAGCACAGAAAGAGGTCCAATAGCACATGACTGTCTTCGAGATCCAAGCAAGTGGGGTAAAATCACGAACAATGGGAAGCAGTGTATCAAGTAACTAATATAAAAAATCAACCTAGAAAAAAAAGCAAAGGTAACAATAACTGCCAGTAAAAAGAGAAAAAAGTATATACAGTGTCAACTTGAAGGCATAATACAAAATAAAACTTTAAACATGGATTAATACTGTTTAAGCGCGTAAACTACGCAGCAAGTCGATTAAATATGCTTTAATACGATGATGGAAAGAGTGAACAGTAGAGGACCCTTGAGTTTCACTTGGTAAAGCATTGCAATAGGATATGCCGGTAAACGTGGTAGTAAATTTTCCTTAATTAGGTCTCATTTCAGGCGAAAGAAGATTATTACGCTACTGAAGCCTAGTATATAGGATTACCGTAGTCACTCGAACCTCGGCTCTCCCCGATTCTAAGCCTACACTCGAGAGTTGGAGATATAAAAAAAAAATTTCCTCGAACGTAAGCCGGTCGAAAAACTATTCAGAACAGACGCTAGTGTTTCTGCTCTCTGTCCTTTGTGTTTATTAACGCTAGTAATATGTCGCCGTTTGTGAATCAAAAGCACCAACTAGCCCAACTTAATTCTTGAAAAACTATTGAGAACAACAGTAGGGACAGCACGGAAACGGAATTTATTTCCAGGAACCTGCTCCCCTTCACTCGTCATCGCTGACCTTCTTATCACTGTCCTCTTCGTACAGTGCTAAACCTTCTGTGCCAACAAGTGCGTTGGAAATACTGCACTTTCGGAAAGAGTCTGCAACCAAGCTTTCCGGGATGTCATCTAAGGCTCCAGCGATCCGGCTAGCTGCAACTCTATAGTGACGCGCTCTTGATGAGGCCTGTCGGAGTTGTCACGCGCGTTTCACTGGTCCCGTGGAAGGCCTCGCCCTCTTTCCAGCTGTCTCGCTTTGGCCTGTAGTCCTTCTGCGGTCACGGAAAGTGTCACTGACCTCCGAGAATTCACGAGCTCTGCAATAATACTAATTGGTTTTTGGGGAAAGGAAATGGCGCAGTATCTGTCTCATATATCGTTGGACACCTGAACCGCGCCGTAAGGAAAGGAATAAAGGAGGGAGTGAAAGAAGAAACGAAGAAAGAGATGCCGTAGTGGAGGGCTCCGGAATAATTTCGACCACCTGGGGATCTTTAACGTGCACTGACATCGCACAGCACACGGGTGCCTTAGCGTTTTTCCTCCATAAAAACGCAGCCGCCGCGAGTGCTGATTCCACTTCGGGATGGCGACCTCTCTTGGGTCCCGTGAAGACCCTTCTCGTTACGGCGCAAGCAAAATGCTCATAACCACCGTTTTCGCTAATGCTTGCAGGTCATTAGGATTCCATCGCCGCACTTGCGTAAACTAGCTAACATGACGTATGTCAGACCCCAGTTAGAGTACGCTTCGTCCTTGTGGTCAACTCAGCAGAAATACTTAATTGACAAGCTGGAAGCTATCCAGAGCAGAGCTTGTCATTTCATCTCGCGAAATTATATAGTTACCAGTTCAGTGTAACCAAACTAAAGCTCAAACTCTCACTCCTCATGCTACGTACGTTCTAGTCAGCTACGTGTGCGCGCTTGTTTTTTGCCATGCCAGCCACTGATCCAGTCACACGGTTTTGAAGCTGCTTCCTTCGTAAAGACGGTGTGGTTCTAGTCGAAGAGCACACAGCACGCGGACAACTGGTGCTACGTAGGAAAGTGTCAAAGTGAGAACTGCTCCACTGACATCACGTTGAAATGGCAGCGTTATGTTTATGGGATGCTGCCTTTTTATACTGATTTAGTATCATAGATCAAAGAAGAGAGCGTTTTATGACGCATGTCGTGGCCATTTACAAAATCTTGGATGCTCAGCTGCTATTTATATTTGTATGTTATGCACCCAGCAATCTGTAATTCGGTAACTTGTTCATTGAAATCTTCCTTCGTGTAGTCTCCAGTAGAATGTGGATGCTTGAACGTTTCCTGCGACTGCGAGGTCACTATTCGTATTTGCTCATTTTCTCGTATTTCCCCTCGCTTTCTCACTGTGTGATCGCTTGATTGTAGATTTCAACTGGTCTGAGTAGGTTTTAAGCCGTAAGCCTTTCTTGGCTCATGAGTGGCGTGGACGGAGGTTGCGGACGGAAGTTTGTGGACGGGAATTGTCCGCGCGAACTGTCAATCATCACTTGTATAGCAAATAAAATAAAATGTAAAGCAGCAGTTAGTAACCAACAGATATGTAACGAAATAAAAAACAGAAATACAGAAAAAATAAAAAATAAAATCACAAAACAAAAGCAAATAATAAATATAAGAAAATAAAAATACAAGGAAGGTCAAAATAAAAGAAAACAAAAATAACAAAAATTAAGCAGAAATTAAAAATGGGGGCGGGGGGAGAAAAAAGAGGACAGGAAAAGGCTTTCACATTTCCGCTCATAAGCAGTCTTAAGAGCATTCCTGTAATTTTTTGTCGCATTTATGGAAACATCTGTCATTCATATGTTCTAAAAAGAAGCAGCTAGTAATTCCACTGGGAAAGTTCAGTGCTATTTATAGCACTCTTACGCCTTTTATGCACAGCAGGCAATTAGCCTATTCTCTGCACATGCAAGTTGCCTCATGAGTTAGTTCAGCCACTTTCTATTGCATCACTAATCAGAGTGTGAGTTTGTGCTGTGGTTTTCAACAAATAAGCGAACTTCTATAAAAAAATGCACTCTTGTCTCTTTATGTGAGCAAAACTTCGTCAACATAATGCTTTCACAACGCATTGATCTCACACTTGAGTGCAGAAAAACAGCTCCCAAACAAGAAGCTATACATATACCTAAATATTTACCTCTCGGTCATTAAGGCACATCTCTGGGCCTGTTAGTACGCACGTCAACACCTTGCAATTCAGCGTGACAAACAAGGCGAGGGCAAAGAAAAAAGACACGAGACCTGGCTACCGAAAAATGGCTTTTGTAGTCGGCACTCCTCGTGTCTTCTTTCTTCGTCCTTATCTCATGTGTCTCAAAGAAACCTCGAGGCATTCCAATATTTATGCTTACCACCCAGAAACACATATTTATGACGTCACGGATTTTTTTTTTATAGTTATGGCGTCAACGTTTAGTTCGCCTCACCCTTCGAAGACAGCGCTTACTCTGCACCATAAGCCGCCACATTTTGAACGTACAGGCTTTTATGCAAACAGCGCTACCACTCACACCTACCTTGGACAGGTGGCTAAACGGCGTGCTGTCATCATCGTCCGGCGCATCTCAAGCGGGACGCGATTGAAAATATTTTTTTGACACCGTACTCGGGGCCATCGAGAGCATGCGACAGGGCTGACACTTCAATCGGCACTGATCCGAGCTGAAGGGAACTCGTAGGCACATCGTGGGAGATGTAAGCGCAAAAAGCCAGTTGATTACTGGCCTGGCTAGCCTCAGCAACATGTACAGGCAATACGATCCAATCAAGCAAGAAAGGTACATCACGATCATCATGCGAACTCCAAGACTTACAAGCACGGCTTCTCTCTCTTCCAAAGTGTTTTCCTCGTGACCAAATGAACGGTAGACAGTAGACTTCCTCTGAGCCATGTTTTCAAGGCCATTTTGACTGTGCATGGGTGCTACCCATGTAACGTCTTATCTTTCGGGGCTGAGATAGATAAACGGTCCTGATATTAGCGTTTTCACTGTTAGAGCTTCTCTGCACCGATGATTGCTACAATGAGCTTTCAGTCTCAATGTAACTTTGCGTGAATGATCATCATGTTAGGTTTTCAAGTAGAGTGCCGCTTGGGATGAATTCTCATATTATATTTTAAAGTTCGGGGCAGCAGAAACATTCCCCATACCCCTTGCTCTTCGCCGTGAAGGAGCGATAACTATGAGTGTAACGCCCCAACTATTTTCATTTCCCCATGAGTGCACCCAGTTATTGGCAGATCTGAACCACGTAACCACAGGTGGAGAATTGTAGAGACCGCCCGTGGCTGGACCCACATCTTCTTTATGGCTGAGCAAGGAGGTTAGAGGGGGAGTTTTCTGTTACGACGTGCTACATCAGCAACGCTGACGCCATATATGCCGCAGAAAGTCTCGTATTTCAGTAGTCTCTGCAGAGTAAACGTGGGTCTCGAGCTCTCCTTCAAGTTATTTGTAGAGCCTTTCGTCAAAGCCAAATATCCCGAGCGGTTTGGTTCTGAGACAGACTGTGTGGCTGAGCAAAGAGGTTAGCAGGGGAGTCTTTTGTTACGACGTGCTACATCAGCAACGCTGACGCCATATATGCTGCAGAAAGTATCGTATTTCAGTAGTCTCTGCAGAGTAAACGTGGGTTTCGAGCTCCCCTTCAAGTTATTTGTAGAGCCTTTCGTCAAAGGAAAATATCCCGAGCGGTTTGCTTCTGAGACAGGCTCTGTGTGGCTCGATATGGCGCGCTACAGTTCCAAAGATCTTGAAGGTGAGGCGAGCCCTCCTCCTCACCCTTGTAGAAATTAAAAATTCCGTGCATACGCAAGAGCCCAATACCATGGCTCGTAGCGGGTGACCCTAGCCGGGACACTAGCACATGGTGTCCTGGCTCTTGACCAAAGGAAATGGCACAGTATCTGTCTCACGTAGCGGCGGACACCTGAACTGCGCCGTAAGGGAAGGGACAAAAGAGGGAGTGAAAGAAGAAAGGAAGAAAGAGGTGCTTTAGTGGAGCACTTCGAAATAAGTTCGGCCACCTGGGGATCTTTAACGTGCACTGACATCGCACAGCACACGGGGGGAACGCCGAAGGAGCCGAGCGGAGCGGACGCGCTTCACATAGGCTCTGCGAACTTCCTGCTTTATTCTCCCGATTACCGTTCATATAGTGCCCGAGATTCCTACCTCAGGCCTTTGTGAATATCCAAGGACTTCTTTACCCGTGAATATGCTGTATTTTGCGCAAGCAGCTTACGAGGACCTCCGAGGCGGAGTCGCCGCACTAAGCCTAATCCCCCTCGACGGCGCACGGCGGTGGGGCGTTCCACGTCAACGCATCATATGGCCGACGCCGCTACCTTCCCATCGAGCCACCGCGGGTCGTGATCGCTGCCCACGGCACCGGAGGGAGCCCACGAACTTGCCGACATGGAAACGCAGGACCCCACACCCAGAATTTCTAACACCCACACACCGGAGGGGGGCTACCGCACGGGGCGCCGCAGGAGAACCCGTACTCCAACTCGTATTCCAACTGGACGACACGAGACATGACTGAGGCCTGCCCGAAGGCCACGCCATGGTTCAGGATGATACATGCACGGAAGAAACGATTGAAACCTGTAACGGAGGCAGAAGCACACACACCTGCGGAGAGATCACGACCCCCACGCCCCGTCTATTACCGAGGCTACCGCATGATGATTACAAGGTGGTAATACGTCTACACGGAGGGGTGACGCTGCATAACAACTTCGGTAGGTCACTACTTGCTGCTTTGCAATTCAAGCTCAACCGCCAATTAACCCACGATGCCAAGGTCCGAGTCAACACGGAGGAAAACATCGCTATTCTGAGCACCCCGGATCCCGGCCTCACTGAACAGATATGCAACATCCAGGCAATCAAGCTATATTCAATGGGATATTCAATTAATGCTTATATGCAGCCTCACCAGACAACTCATGTAAAGGCATCATTACCGGTGCCTTACCCATGCATCGATACCGACAGAATAAGAATTGCTAAACACATATCCCTAACAAATAAACAACGTTCAAGCGACACCTTTCTTCACAAAGGGGACATGTCTATATACCTTTGAAGGCAAAGCAGTACCACGGTTTGTCTACCGCAGCGGCATAGAATACAGGTGCAAAACATTCCGATTCCGATCAGTGATGCAGGTCTGCGGATGCTGCCTGAAAACAGGACAACGTGCTGACATTTGCCCCACTCCGCAGGAGAAAACGTGCTAGAATTGCGGAATACGCAATCGTCCACCAGGACATGTCGATTGCAAAAAGCACTGCATCGTCTGCGACACATCCAACCCCTCCACCATTGACACGACCTGTCCGGCAAGACAGAGGAGTTACACCTAAAGAGGGCAAAAGGCAGGCAAAACTGATGAAGCCGCAATCCGACGCCATCCTTATGGAGACATTGCTGCACAGAGCAATCTTCTAGATGTGCAGAAGAAGCAAAAGACTGAGCAGGAGCACAAGACTGAGCATCGACCCAGGAATGACCATCGGCCCAAATTGAACCAAACCCAAGTCGACCGGCCGGGAGAACCGCAAACATATCACAACAGCACAACACTGCCCCTGAAAGTTAATCAGACAAACGGTCCAAGCAAGGCACTCACCGTCCATCCAAAGAAACCTTGGAACCGAAGCACAGAAGAATGGCCACCCCTCCCACCGCCGAGAAAGGAGAACCCAGTGGTCACCACGGTCGCCCGGACACCTTTGGAGCAGCCCATTGAGACCGAGAACCCGGAACCGTCGCACAAACAAGATAACAAAAAGCACAGTGTGGAAACCGTGAACGCCGGACATTAAACTTTGGAGCGCAATTTTACCAAGACGGACGCTACCGAGCCACGGGCCTCTACCTCGAAAGCCAGTGAATCCACAGCCCGCATCCAGGAGACCCAGGAGACGCAGCCACTCCGGAAGGCTACACCCGAGAAAGGAGCCGGCCCTGCTGAAAAGGGTGAGTGGTCCATCCAAGCAGCCTCCACTAGTACCCCTTATCCAATCCCTGACCTCCCTATTACACCTCAAGAGGCGGTAAATAAATACATAAGTTCCGCTGAATTTCGCTCAGAAATAACTCGAATAATCAACACTATAGCTTCTGAACAACTCGAAGCGATGAAGCAACAGCTCATACAAGCCCAGGCACAGCTGATACAGTCCATGACTGACAGGATAGAAGCTACGATCAACACACGCTTGGAAAAACATGAAGCCGGCATTAAAAAGCTTTTCGAACTTGTACCAAATCAGGAATTACCTCGCAAGCAGCGCGCAGTTAAACCCGCTGCCTGTCCTCATCCAGTATCCCCAGACCAACACCATGGCACAGAACAATAGTACGCGAAAAGGTCGGCGGCGACGCCGGCCCACTACACCAACAGAAACAAGTATATGGCAATTGAACTCTCGCAGAATACGCCGGAAACAAGCGCACCTAGCAGCACATATCGCAAACATATCGCTCCCATAAGCCTGGACCCATGCCAGCATGCGATTTATTCTCAAACCGGGAAAACCCCTCACCTTTCAAAATTTGCGCACCATCTCCTTAACGAGCTGTGTCGGCAAGCTCTCCGAGCATGTCATTCTCAATCGCCTGCAACCGTTCCTAGAAACAACAGGCTTTCTCTCCAACGTTCAATTTGGCTTACGTCCAAACATCTCGGCGAAAGACGTACTTCTCGCCATTAAAGAGTCTTACGCTAAGCGCCGTACAGCCACTGCGCCAGCCATACTGGTCCTGGATATTCATAAGGCTTTCGACACAATAAGCCATGACCATATCCTGGTGACATTAGCCACCACGGGCTGCGGCACCGGCATATAGCAATATGTTCGGGCCTTCCTTCAGGGACGCACGGCAGAATTCCACCTTGGGGATGTCGCCTCCCAGCCTTTCCCCCTGCCTATCCGGGGAACCCCACAAGGGGCGGTCCTTTCACCTTTACTTTTTAATATTTCCCTAGCGCCACTGGCAAAGGCCCTTGCTGCTATCCCGGGCTCCAAACAGCCATATACGCAGATGATGTAACCCTCTGGACAACGGGAGGATCCATTGAAACAGCCCAGGATATCCTGAAATCTGCTATAGACATCACCGCCACCCATTTAGCAAACACAGGCCTCCGTTGCTCTCCAAATAAATCGGAACTCTTGCAGCTGAAACCCCTCCCCAGTAACCCCCCCCCACCTCACCCCCCATTGTACGGGAATTCATTGCCCATTGTGTCTCAGGTGAAGATTCTCGGCCTTCTCATTAACAACACATTCGATGCAACCGGCCACCCTTCAGATCTTCCAAAGACAGGCCAAACAGGTCGCTGCACTATTCAGGCGGGTGGCAGCACGCAATCATGGGCTGTCTGAACGCGAGACTCTCAATATGACAAACGCATCAATCATTGGCCGCATTACGTACCGCCTCCCATACCACATACTCACTCAGCGCCAAACACAACAGGCAGAAATCCCAATACGCACGGCTGTCACCTCCGCCCTACGTCTTCCACGGACGGTTAGCACGAAACGTCTCCTGGCCACTGCTATCCACAACACCGTGATCAAAATAATAGAGGCTCGAGGCACCAACCAATTAGTCCGCCGGAGTCGCACTGAAACAGAACAATGCCTACTGCGACAGCTCCGCCTCAATCCACCCATTCCCACCCCAACAAGTCCTACACCTTACATGATTTCTCTGTGCACGCACGATCACATATATCAGAAGCCCCTACCGCGCAATATGAGTGCTAGCCTCATTCAGGGTAGGCGGCAGGCTCGAACGAGCTATTACACCAAAACATACAGCAACCGCTCCGATATCCTTTATGTCGACGCGGCAGAAAATTCTAAAGTAGGATTTTTCACGACAGTCACAGCCTATGAGGGCGGCGCAGTGGGTGGTGGTGGTGAACGCATTTATTTGAAAATTGCAGACAGGTTGCGTGGGGAGCAATCCCTAGTGGGCCGCTAACCTTACAGTACTAGGTAGAGTCCCTTATTCAGGGACCCCATTGGTCTGGGCCGCCACTCGAGTTCGCTGAACTAGGGCTTGTTGGGCCGGTAGGTCCAGGCAGCTGAGCAGGGCCGCCTCCCAGTACTCTCGGGTAGGGGAAGGGGTTAGGGGCGGAAGAGAAGGATTGTGTTGACATGCCCAGACCATGTGCAACGTGTCAGCCACCTCCCCACAAAAAGAGCAGAGTCCAGAGAAAGAAGTGTCGAAATGTTTGAGCACTGCCGGGCACAGTGGAGTGTTAGTAAAAGTCTAAGCAGTATTCTCTCGTCCGCTTTCCCTAGCCCCTTGAGAGGAGCCGGGTACTGACGGTACGAGTCCCGGTAATAAGCGGAGATACCTTTGAAAGTTAGCAGAGGATAAGAGTCCTGGTCCAGATCGGTAGGGTCTACGTCGGGGGCCCTGTTAGTGAGTGCGCGGGCGACCGAGTTGGCGGCCTCATTCCCTGGTAGGCCCTGGTGGCCTGGAGTCCAAATGACAAATCGGGTCGTGGGGTCCTGATCACGAGCTGCTCTCCGAAGTATTCGTTGCGCTGTTGGCGTTATCCAGCCCAGTTCATAATTCTGGCAAGCCCCTCGCGAGTCAGATATGATGAATTTAGATTCAGCGTGGGAGGCGGCTAGGGCGATTGCTACCTCCTCCGCATGGGTTGTGCTAAGTGCCTTAAAAGTGAGACCGTTCACCTGTCTTCCCTCGTGAACGACTGCGGCCGTGTACCATCCTCCCCTGGAATGATGTGGGCCCGCAACGTCTACATATACAACGCTGTGTTTGGAGCCATAATGGCGGTGTAGGGCATTCGCCCGCGCCTGACTGCGTCCATTGTGGTTCTCTCTGTCCATTTCAGTAGGAAGGGGTCGAACACGGAGGGCGCCTCTCCATAGTTCTGGCACCCTTTCCTCAATGTGATGGTCATGTTGTATATGTAGCCGGCCCAGGAGGCGACGACCGGACACGGTCTGGGCAAAGACGCGCGTATTGATTAGTGAGATGCGTCTCGAGCAGCTCCCGATAGGTGTTCACCACCCCCAGTGCAGTGGGGGCCGCCGCCACTATCCGAATTAATTCACCTGCTGAGGCGGAAGGAACCGCCATCGCACTTGCGTTTTCCCACTCCACCATTGACAAAAACATAACCGAAATTTACACAGATTCCCAGGCCGCATACCGTCACTATCCAAAGGGCGTGGCGACGCCGGCCACACAACGTATTCTTGCCTCAGACACCTCTCTCGACCGAACGATTACTCTGTCGTGGATCTTTGGGCATGCCTCGATCCCTGGTAAAGAGCACGTTCATGCGCTGGCCCGAGAACTCTCCTCCCGGACCCCGGACGAACAGGCACCCAACCCTGCGCAAGAGGCCCCATCGGTCCTTTATACATATCACCAAATCACCCAATTCTACAAACTCAGCCGCATGACATTACCACCACCCCCTAGTACCTTGTCGCCCTTATCAAGCGCCACATGGCGACAATTACAGACGGCCTACTTTATTTCCCCCTACCGTCTCTCATGCTTTCACCCCACCTTTCCTCCACATTGTAACACCTGTAGCGTGCCCAGATGCACACTTTTCCACTACCTTTGGGAATGTCCTTCCCTACAGGCAGTACCCCCCTCCCCAATGCCACTCATTCTTCCTGGGAGGCTGCTTTACGGACCGCTCAGCCCGCCGGCCAGAAATAGCTGGTGGATCGAGATTTATGAGAACCACAAGCCCGTGGACTCCTGGAACAGTAGGGGACCACCCTGGAAGATTTTTTTCGTCTAATAAAAGTTGTTTCCACACACGGGCGCCTTTTTGCGTTTCGCCTCCATCTAAACGCAGCCGCCGTAACCGGTTTCAAACGCGGAATTGCGGAGCTCGGCTTGCTGTGTGCGTCCTATGGCCTTTTGATTACTAGACGCATTTTCCGATTTCGCCCCACCTGCCCACCGAGTTGTGGGAAACCTGCCAGGTGTGTGTGGTGCACCCGGCAGGCCCTTCACCCACATGAAAACCTTCAAGGTAACTGCCTTCAGGGTAAAAACCTTTAGGTCAAAGGCCTCTGTGGTAAAGGCCTTCGTGGTAACTGCCTTCGAAACAAATGCATTTGTGGTTGGTTTTTTGGTTACGGCGTTTGGTGTAAATGCCTTTAGGTCAAAGAATGCGTTCGCATTCACAGCACGTAAAGACCTGAAGTGCCCACCGTAATTATTAGTGCTGCTACACGATATTCCACGCACCTAGTTGATACCCATTAAATGGTTATGTGGGTCTTAAAACTATTTTTCTTTCATTTATGCTAGAATTCTTGCTAATATATTACTTTGTAAGTGTTGTTTTTATGTAGGGTACAAGCATGCAATTGCAGTTTGAATACCAAAATTATAATCTGAGTTACAAGCAGTTCAGTGATTTTAACTGGGCTCTTACTAGCAGACCATTAGCCAAAAATATTTACAAATTATTTGAAATATTTACAGAACTGGAACACCCAGGATGCACTTTGTACGGCGGTGCTGTTTTTACATTTGCAACAGTTAAAATGTATTGGTAAAAAATATATATGAATAGAACGTACAAAAAGGGTAGGCTGGTAATTTAGGAAAGCAGCTAATGAATTTCATTTCACAACGTAAAACTCAGAGTAGCATCACCGCACAGCCCGACGCTACCCAAATAAATTGAAAGAAGCTATTTTAATTCGTCCAAAGCAGACTGCAGGGGAATAACTCGCAAGTCAGAGACTGTATTTGTAAATGATTAGGCTTGAAGTCTGTGTTCACTTATTAAGTAGCAGGAAATCGAGTCGGAGGAGAACACTTGTATACCTTAGCCACACTGATGTAGTGCCAGTTGAGGCGTGCTTAACTCCTCATAACAAACCAAAACGGCAAATGCTCGAAGGAGAGCATTTCTTGAGTCACTTAATTCTTATCATGACTGTTTGGATCATCCCGTAACTTCTCGGTATCAAACATGATTCTCTAATGAAGTAGTTCCTCTTTACTAGAGCTTTCTTCCTTTTCAAAGCTCCCAACACAAATAACTGAAATACTATGTCTTATAACCTCAAAGTAGTGTCAATAAGACGCCAATCGCAGTCAAGAAAGTATAATATAACACTCATACCGCACATAATTCTGTATTAATTGCATTCGGCCGCCAATAGTAGCACTCTAAATAGATTTTCGCATCTCTCTTCCTCTGTGCAGGTTCAGAAACGATGGCGAGAGACAAACTCAGCCAGAGGATATAAATCAGCCATATCTGCTTTAGCAGCTCAAAGACGGAACAGCACATCGTAGAAGCACCGATCAACGCTACACCTGTCGACGGGTCCCCTGTAGTGCATTTAGAAAAAATATAAAGTACTTGTGTGTGTTTTTTCGCTCAAAACCCTGTACGAAACTTCGGCTTAGGCGAATTTTGGCGTCTTTTCTTTTTTCTTAAGTGCTAGCACGCTCAGATGACAACCCACCGAGAAACTGCATTGTTCGCAATTCAAGCAGCCCTCCTCGGCATCATCAAATTACTGGTGACCGCTTACGATGTCATCACACTTCCAGTCTACGTCGTATTCCAGAGGCCCTGGGTTTACTGGAAGAGAAAGCGTATTTGCTTCGCCAAGCCCACCATCGAGGGCGACCCATCTTCTCCATACAAGAGGCTTCAAGACGTAGAGTTTGAATGCTTGAAAGGAGTCGAGACCCTGGATGAAATGCTCCGCTCTGCCATTCGCCGTCACCCTCGTCGACCTGCCCTTGGCAAGCGACCCGTTTTAAGTAGCGCCGAAACGAGGCAGCCCAACGGGAAATGCTTCAAGAAGCTCGTCCTGGGGGACTACGAGTGGCTGACGTACGAAGAGGTAGACCGCAAGATAGACCTCACTGCTCGAGGCTTGCTGTCCATAGGCGTCAAGCCCCGCCAGTACCTAGCCATCCTGGCCGAGACGCGATTGGAATGGATGCTGACGGCGCAGGCTTGCTTCCGTGCCAACGTGCCGCTGGTGACCCTGTACGCGACACTCAGCAACGACGGCATCGTGAGCGCCATCAACGAGACGGAAGTGACGCACTTGGTTATCTCTGCGGACCTTCTGCCCCGGGTGCTTGAAATCGTTGACAAAATGCCATCGCTCACGCACATGGTCTACCTGGAGAGCACTAACTGCAAGCCCCCAGTGTCACCGGTACAAGGATGTCAGGTAAGTACGGTACACGTCTCCGAAGCTATTCGAAGCTACATCGGCATTGTTACTCCTGAGTGTGTCAAAAACAGCGCTTGTATTCAAAAAAGTATTGGTGACCATGGCTGAAGAGAGTCATGGAAAGGATTAAGGCTGGAGCGAAATGCTTAAGTGACGCCGCAGAAGACAGTGCTACCAGAAGTTGCAGATGAGGGCGAACAGTATAGTGTGAGTAAAGCTGATCTGTCATAGCTGGGGCTTCGCCAATGCTCCAAAGGCTTGACCTTAGGAATCTTGCAGAGTTAGACAGTGGGTCCATCATGACTGCCTCGGCCGAGTGTGGCAGTGGGATTAACTTTTCTGAGTTTTCACGCTTTTCACGCCGTCCGTACTATTATTCACGTATCCCCTTGATAAATGTCTTCGTGTACGCCGCGAAGTATTTTCTTTTATCAAATAAATAATAGAATTGTTTAAGATAGTTGGCTTGCTTTCTCGGAAATGGCTTCAGCGCAAAGGAAACGTTCATAAAGGGGGACGCATAATAATCTGCGTTCACCATTCATTCTTAAAAACAGTGGCTGATATATATATATATATATATATATATATATATATATATATATATATATATATATATATATATATATATATATATATATATATATATATATATATATATGGGCATGTTCAGATAAGAACGGTAATCGAGGTCCCATGACCATTTTTTGTTTTCAATTATATTTTTATATGTGATGGGTAAATGTGTCCACACAAAGGAATGAACCTTAGTTTTGCAAGGAACTTTGTAGTTTTCTCGGAAAAAAATCGTATGTCACAAGAGGTGGAGAATGTCGTTTTTGCCACTTCTCAAAGTTGCAAGTTTGGAGCATCACTGCATGCACAATAAGTTGTTTTCGCGCATAATTATTTTTTCAGTACTTTATTACAACTTGTACTATACGAAGAAATAAAAAAACGTTTTCTTTCTTTGTCAATCTTCTGAGTAAAAAATCGCAAATTTCGCTTCCGGAGCTGTGCGGTGCCAAAAAGGCACTTTTCAGGGCAGCCTTAGGGCAAGATGCGTAAAGATCTCCCGGCTGAATCTTTTTCTCTGTATTTTTAAGCTACTTTTAATCACTTCAGGCAAGTTTTGTAGCTCTACACTTGACCTATGTTTTTCAATATGGCCTCAAAATTGGCAGAAGTTCAAAAACGTCAAAAAAGTGACAACTTTGACTTGAATTTAAAAAAAAAACATCATCATCGAATTTTATTAAAATTTGCCCTAATAATACTCAACATTTCATAATTCTAAGGCTTTAAAAAAGTATTGCATTATATTGTTTTAAAGTATGGAAATAAATACAAAACGGACTTTATGATTTCAATCCCTACGACTGCTCAGTATTCCCTCTTAGAATGCGCAATCGTCAGAAGCTGGTTTTAGTATTGGTATTTTGTAAGTAAATTTTAAACGCTACAGTTGCTGAGTTCATAAGTGTAATTTGTAAGCATTTTTTTCTATTACAATCAAAGGTCTAAAGCTCCTATTCGCTTTCGTACTGTTCTAACGGTGGGACCTAAATTACTGTAAGCATATTCCAACACGTTATTTTGGAGTGACGTGTGTGTAGGAGTAGTTTATGCAAACAATTAATGCACCCGTCGCACTTTCAAGGTGACTTTAACTGCTACCGCCGCTCCAGGGATGAACCGCGCTTTGCAGCCGCTCCTATAGCTATATAACGCCCGGCGCGACCCTGAAATTCACAGCATCATGTGTGCCGCCGCCGCACCGAGGCTTTAGCCGCCGCTATCATCTTTTCATCGCAACGCACCGAACGCCTAGCAGTTATGCCTCAGCCTTCGACCTTCGACCGAGATAACCCTTGTGAGCGGATGTTGTTCGGATCTCGAATTTTGTGTGTCGTTTTCCAGGCCTGGTAGACCCGGTGGGGTCGTTTTCTGTACTCACGTGTTTTCTCTGCGCTGGAGCGCTCCCTCGACAAGCATACTTGGTATATCAGTCTCAGCTCGTACGCCAGACCGAAAGAACATCAGTGTCGACGGTGGGCAGCCTGTGTTAAAAATCCATTCATCTGTCCATCTCCTCTTTTTGGAAAAGCAGCTCTGGGCCCTGCATCCGTCACCTGCTCTTCTGTCTCGCGATAATCTCCGGAAGCGGTGAGCTTTTGCATTCATGAAGAGATTTCCGCGGCGAACGTTTTGTGCCGACTACTCAAAAAGGCACAAACAGAGAATTGAAAAAGGACGTAATTTTCGCAGTGTAAAGACACTCAATGTCGCTGCTCTCAAAAAAGTCCTACTTCCCGAAGAAGCTCTCCGAGTACGAGAAAGTGACTTCATCTGTCAGAATTGTTACCGTCGGTTCAAGGAAGACATAGATAATATGCAGGCAGAGTCAACCGAAACATTAGAAGAATTCCGCCCTGGGGAAGAAATCGTAGAAAATTTAAATTCAAGTGTCAGCCTTACCTCCGAAATCTCGCCCCTAAAACCACCGAGCGCTCTAAAAAAACGCCTCAGACTTTCCTATGCAAAGCGAAAGCAGGAAGAGGTGGCAAGAGCTATGGTGAAGAAAATACGATCGGGGATACAGGCAGCATATAATGTCCCAGAGACTTCGCGTGCGTCAGAAGAAAAGTGTGCGCAATGCAGCAGTTGGGAGGACAACCTACATGCTGCCTACAATAGGTGCACGTCCTTTCAAGAGCGTTGCCAGCTGCTGACACTGCTACCACGCAACCTAACCGTGAAATATGTGCAGGAAGTTATTCCAGAGGCAACGAGGTACGTTATCCAAAAATCGAAGAAGATGGTGGATGAGGAAGGCGTATGGTCAACACAGGAGAGATATACAAGATGTAAACTACAACAGGAAGACACTACCACCGTTTTAGAATATTACACCATGGATGAACTCGATTGCTCTAGACAGACTCCGAACAAAAAGGATGTTGTGAGAATCGAGAAGGAAGGAGAGAAAGAATGGATACCTAAACGCTTCATGACGCGGTCCTTGCGAGAAGCATTCCGCCTCTACAAGCAAGCTCACCCTGCCTCCCAGGTTGGCCTCACAAAATTCATATCCTTGCGTCCTAAGTGGGTGAAATGCTCGCCACAGTGGCAAGTGTGTGTTTGTGTGTGCTGTGCAAACTTTCAGTTGTGCCTCGTGGGACTGCAGAACGTGTCCGGAAGGTCGCTTTCTCCCGAAGATATGCAGAGCCTCTGCGTATGCCAGGAACCTACTGCGTCGTGTTTCCTTAGGAATTGTGAGCACTGTCCACAAGATGGCATTTTCACTTCGGAAAATTTTGAAATGAGCAGCGAGGACGAGGTGTTGATTGCTTCATGGGAATACGGTGAGCTCGTTAAAAAGACTCTGACCGCTTCATCATTTATGAGAGAATGTCTAAGAATGACCATGAAATGGATTCCCCACAACTATATTAGATCTGTGCAAGCAAGAGCAATACATGAAGAAAAACACAGCTGCAAGAGAGGTGCAATTGTTTTGCATTTTGATTTCGCCGAAAACTGGACAGTTGTGCTTCCAGACGCAGTACAAGCTTACCATTGGCAGAAAAAGCAGGTGACCGTGTTTACCTGCGTTGTCACGTCAAGAAAATCGACTCGGAACTACGCCGTAATTTCCGACGATATGTCTCATGATTCAGCTCATGCATGCTTGGCTCTGTCAAAAATCAAAGCACACCTCGAAGACAACGCGCCAATCTACACCAAGATAACATATGTGAGCGACGGGGCTCCCGCTCACTTCAAGAATAAATATCAGTTTCATGAGCTACAACGCAGTGAATGTCGAGAGACGAAATGGATGTTTTCGGCCACTGGACACAGCAAAAATGCTTGCGACGGCGTTGGTGGGCTTGTCAAACATCGAGCATCACACCACAACTTGCGGAAGCCTGCAAGTGAGTCCATACAAACAGCCAGCGGCTTCGTAGACGCAATTAAAGGAACGCTAAAGAACATCACCATTCTGGAGCTCCCACAGAGGGAGCTTGCAGACTTTCGCGAAACGAAGAAGGAAGAATGGAAAATGGCAAAGAAAGTGCCTGGAGTTCAGACGCTCCATATGTGGAAGTACGTTCAAACGAATGAAGGCAGTGCATCCTACGTGGCCTCCACCGCTGCTTCGGAATGGAAGAGACTGTGATCTGGTTTGTGCTTCGTGCTGGACAATATACTGTGCGCATACCGACTTCAACTGCTGCCGTTAATTTCTTGTTACGATTTTCTGAATTGCAATCTGCATATAAAGCGGCATCCCATTTGTAAATTGCGTTCCTATTAAAACTCCTCCTGATTAAAAATCTCGCAGATAAATTGTTCCTCTCAGAAGACGACGTGCTGTCTCCTGACATTGCCCTGTAGAACCTTTGAACACAGAGGTAAACAGATGGAGGTACGGAAACGTCGGCTTCAGAAATACATTAATATAAATTTTTATATATAAACTTTTTTCTAGGAACCCACACATTATCTAATATTTTTAAAAAATCGATTACATACCAATGTGCCTTACGATGATAAATTAGAGAATACAAAAAAAACGTTTGACCGCCAGCAGTCAGTTCATCAGGTGAAATAACGAATTTATTCCCATTTTGACGCATTAAGAACGCCGCTAACAAGCGAGTAGAAGCTGTACAAACATTCAGGTTGGTTCGCATATTGTGGTAATTGAAATGTAACCACGTTCAGTGAGTGCTAAATCAAATTTCTGACAGTTACTATTTCTAAGAGGCAGTAATAAGCAATTCTAGGTAACAAAAACATGAACTCAGTTTTGCATTTATTTTTATACTTTAAAACAAAATAATGCAACACTTTTTTGGTGTTTTAAAATTATCGAGTATTGAGTATTATTAGGGCATTTTTTAATAAAATTCGATGATGATGTTTTTTTTAAATTCAAGTCAAAGTTGTCACTTTTTTGAAGTTTTTGAACTTCTGCCAATTTTGAGGCCATATTGAAAAATATAGGTCAAGTGTACAGCTACAAAACTTGCCTGAAGTGATTAAAAGTAGCTGAAAAATACAGAGAAAAAGATTCAGTCGGGAGATCTTTACGCATCTTGCCCTAAGGCTGCCCTGAAAAGTGCCTTTTTGGCACCGCACAGCTCCGGAAGCGAAGTTTGCGATTTTTTACTCAGAAGAATGACACAGCACGAAAACGTTTTTTATATTAATCGTATAGTGCAAGTTGTAATCAAGTGCTGAAAAAATAATTATGCGCGAAAACAACTTATTGTGCATACAGTGATGCTCCAAACTTGCAACTTTGAGAAGTGGCAAAACGACATACTCCACCTCTTTCTTGTGACATACAATTTTTTTCCGAGAAAACCATGAAGTTCCTTGCAAAACTAAGGTTCATTCCTTTGTGTGGACACATTTACCCATCACATATAAAAATTTAATTGAAAACAAAAAATGGTCATGGGACCTCGATTACCGTTCTTATCTGAACATGCCCATATATATATATATATATATATATATATATATATATATATAAATATATATATATATATATATATATATATATATATATATATATATAGAATACAAATATATATATATATATATATATATATATATATATATATATATATATATATATATATATATATATATATATATATATATATATATATATATATATATATATATATATATAGAATACAAATATATATATATATATATATATATATATATATATATATATATATATATATATATATATATATATATATATATATATATATATATATATATATATATATATATATATATATATATTGTCGTACACGAGCTCAGACATAACACGGCATTTTCAGTGAGCAGGCATGTTGTGGCCATCGGTGAATAGTCTTGCGTATGCAATGTATGTTGTGTCTTTGAGCAGTCAGGCTAGATTTGTTCGTTGCTTAACCTTCTTTAAAGACAAAGAAGTGAGGACAGAGAAGGTGCCAGAATGGTAAAGTTGTTTCATATAACCATGCTCTACAAGAAGTTAAAAAGAAAAAGATCGGGGCGAACGACTGAGCATCCGGTCCTGAATGCGGTTTCCTGTCTACATATCGCAATTCAACTTCAAGAAAATTGCCAAGCGCAAAGTTCCTCGAGTTTTGTCAGCTCCTTCGTGTCCAACATTCCTAGAAAAAAAATTTGAACATTGAAAAATTTATAGGTACTGCTATCGAAATATTGAAGGCAATGGTCCATTCTTCTGACGTGCAGCAAAATCTTTCTCTTAATTTTTTTCTGTCGCTCGCATCTAGCAGTTAAGACTGACATAGAAAAGCAATGGGGAACGTTTTTGAAGATAGCGAAAACGTCAATAGCAAAAAAAAAATGAAAGCCTGTCGATCGACGGGGGATGTGTGGATATATTAATTTTTATAGTTAAATCTTGTGAATATATGGAACGATTTCGTCCATAAATTTTTCCCCGTTCAATATTGCTTTTATCCAGAATTGTTTGGTACGCAAAGCAGCTCAGCTATTTCCTCGTTTCTATAAAGAGCAAAATAGAAGACACGGCTAAAAAAAGAAACAACATGGCAGGAACTTCGTGAAATGAGAATCAAGAGTGGCGTACAGGACTCCACTCTCGTGTTGTAAACCCTACCTCGGCCAATTATGTCTTTCTGTCAATGACCGGATAACGGAGCGCGTACAAAACAATCAAAAATGCCACTACGCACATCACAGCGTTGTGAGGCGTACACTTGTGTGGCACATTTCAGTAATGCTGATAGTGCGGACAAAGGTATAGAAAATGAACTCGTCGTGTGCATATCCCAGAGATGATGCTTCACCTGTGACGTCACGAGTTTGAAGCGAGTGGCGGGAAAATTTTTAATTTCAATTTTCTCAGTCATATTGAGTCTATACTGCAGCCGGACAAACGTTAACGCACCAAGAAAGCATCAGACATGGAGACATGAAACAATTAAGGGCCGTTATGTCTATTTTTTCATTTTTTGAAGCCAGGTGGAAGGGCTCTTCTTCTGCCCCCCCCCCCCCCCCTAGTTGGCAGCAGTCTCAGCGCGTTTACGCATGCGCAGCAGACAGTGAAGCAGACGACGCGCTGCGCCCAACGTTACTATAGGCTGCGCCGTCGGCCAAAGGCTCCCAGTGGCCTTTGCAAGAATACGACTTCCGGCACATTTTTTTGTCATGCAGCTCGCATACCGAGGGCCTCTCCCTAGCGTTTCTTCCTCCACGGCAATTCAGATTCGTTTTTTTTTTATGGCGTGAGTTACACTGGCCGAGGTTCAGAAGTTTCGCGTGGCTCCTGGAGAGCCGTGCTGCGCATGTGCGAGGTGCAGTGACGTCACAATTGATGCTCAGCGGCTCAGCGTAGCTCACGCTACGTATATCCTGGCATAGCCGAGCTTAGCCACTGCTAACTCTTTTTTTTTTACCGAGAAGAATACTTCGAAGAGACTGACCTCACTGTCCCTTTAAAGAACTTCGCGAGTGCTCAGGGTGTGGCTGTATCTGGTACGCCATCATGTTTTCGCTTCTAAAAATAATTTGCTATCTACGTTGTAAGAGTCTGCGGTGAGCGAGGCGGCGTCAGCTAATCACAGGGACATTAAGTCAGGGTAGATTAATCGGGTAAGCTCACCTCATAGTAAATATGTCATTTTTACCGAAAACAACCCTTTTTGGGGGCCCGAATATTGCGTAAAAGCGAGCTACATGTTGCGCCGCGATTGGCAGGTTCATGCAGCGGCGACTAGTGAAGTATTCATGAACGAACGCTATATCGCCGTGTCGATGGACAATAACCGTCGAAATACGAGCAAGGCAGCGCGACGAGCATAGCCGACAGTGCGAAGGGTCACCTAATTTAAACAGCACAAAACAGACGGCTGAGAGAAAGGTCATTCGCAAACACGAGCGCTGAAGCTTTCTCCTCGAATTCTGCGCAATCGGCTGCGTGTAGCCGTTGTACTACGCAGCAAGTTCAGAACCGCGAGCTCTCAACGGCATTCGCGCTGCGTTTGCAAGCTACGCAGCCGGCGAAGCGGTTTCGTACTCACCTCAGCAGTCGAATCGGCTCCTTTGTGCAGGCTGTGAACGTTATGAAATTGTAAAGTGTTTCTTCTCTGCTCTTAGTACGCGCTCATACAGACACGCGCATGCATGCATGTCGCCAACGCGCGAAGCGCTATGCAAGCGCACGGTGTTTCATGTTTTCTGCGCAGCGGAAAGCTGAATATGCTTTTAGACGTGCTCAAAAATATCTGAGAAGTACTACGTGTATGCACCATCATCTCTGATTTGGCTAAATAAAGAAAAAAATTGCCGGCGGCTAAGCTTTGCTTAAACCTGGAGTGACGCGATAGCTACAGCTGGAACTCGCCGCTCCGTTTCGCTGGGCGTTCCTTCTTTATCTTCGTCCCACTTGACACGGCGCATGCGCACAGCTGTGGCAGCTCGGTTTCGCCGGCGCGCCGCGCCGCCGGCAGCAGCTGCTGCTCCGCACCACGTGGCTGGTCGCGTGACCAACCACGTGATCAGTCACGGCCCCGCGCCGCCGGCAGCTGCTCCGTACCAGGTGGCCAACCACGTGACAGCATGATGGCGCAGCCACGCTGAAGGATCGAAATGCTACTGTAATGTAGCTATCGCTACAGAAGTTTCCCAGCGCGGGTCATCATGCACGCAGTATACATGAGGCACCGGCACCCGAGGCAGGGATTTCCGCTAGAAAAACGTTCAGCCAACAGACGCGTGTTCGTCAAGATTATGCTTGCAGAATACAGTTCGGCGGAAGGCACCCGATTTTTTTCCGCTTACAACCGACAGGAACCAATTCACAAACGTAGAAATCGCAACGACCACCGCAGAGTCAATTACGAGGGTTGTCTGCGATCGTATTTACTGCATAGTTAGCCAACAAACACAGTGCACCGTTTGGTGAGAAATGCACGTGCAATTTTTCACTCAGATGTGGTGTTGAATGAATACGTTAGAGCGATAATGCTGCTCGCATGCTTTTGAGGGTCCCTCGGAGCAAATTTGCACACTTACGACGACACACAATGCACCAAAGGACACACGCTCGCGTTATCGTCGCCAATGTATACATGCGCGTGAGCGCAATCAGCAGACTGCGGTCGCCCTCGTTAACTTCACGTAGTTACTTTCGCACCCCTCGCGGAGCTTGCAACGAGACGCAGTCGCACGGCAGAGAGTCCCCATTTAGATGATGTCAACGGTTCAGCTTTATTTGGGTCACGCTTGACTGACAGCTACAGTTGCGTGAAATAAAGCGACTAGCGTTATTTTTGGATTGTTTCTAACAAGTCGATTAAGTATTTCTGATGATGAGACCAAACGACAGAAGCGTATACGCAAGCTGATATTTATTTAAAGTTTCATAGGCTTGTTTAAGCACGTCAGCCGTAGTACGTTGTAAGTTACGGCGCAGGAAACCTAATTACTTTAAAGCATTAACAGAAATGGTGGTTATGTGATCTGAACACGAGATATTTGGTGTGAGGTGAACGCCTAAGTATTTTTATTGAGTAGCTTGATCCAATATGTTGTTTTTAATGTGCTAAGGAAAGCATCAATTCGTTGTTGTTGTTGTTGTTGTTGTTGTTGTTGTTTATCAATAAAATAACAGTTTAAGGAAAAGACTTTGCGAGCCGCGGCCATCGAAACCTGAAGCACCTGAGGTGCGACTAGCGGGAATAAAAGGACAGGGAAAGGGAAAGGAAGGGGAAAGTGATAGTGAGAAAGGATATGGGTAGGGGATAATATACACTATGTAAGATTCTCCAGTGAAATAGGTTATTCTACACTTCGAAACGTTTAGGGACATCAGCCGTGTTTTAAACCAATCTTCAACAATGTTCAGGTCACTATGGAGTGAAATATGGTCGTTAGTACTCTTTATTGACCTGTTAAGGATGCAATCATAAGAAAATATTCGCACACTGAATGAAATGTTATTCAGTAAGCCATTAATGTAAATTAAAGAGAGTAGGGGACCAAGGACGCCCCCTTGCGGCACACGTGACGTAACACCAGACAGTGGAGATAAGTGATCATTAACAAGTGGGAACTGCTGCCGATCTGAAATCAAATTACGGAGGCATGACAAAGTGGAAGAGTCTAATTTGAGCGAAGAAAGCTTCGATGCTAAGCGACAATGTGCGAAGCGATCAAATTTTTAAACGAAATCAAAGAAGGTCCAATCAGTTTGTAAGTTTCTACTCATTTTGGAATAACTGTCCATAGTGAATTCGAAAAATTGACTCAGAGGAAAAGCCTTTTCTAAAGCCGTGTTGGTTGTGAAAAAAGAAATGATTGGATTCCTGGTGACCGTAAATATGATAGATAGTGTGTTTAAGTGTCTTGTAACAGATGCATGTTTGTGAGATATGATTGTAATAAGGGAGTAATTACTCAATGGCATCCACCCAAGCGCTGCCACACGGATACAAAGGAAAGCTATACAGCTTTCCTGTATAGCTATATAGCTATACGGGAAAGCTATATAGCTATACAGGAAATATACCAGATGTTTCAGGGAAGGTGATCACTAGTTTTCAAAGATAAGGTTTTTGAGATAACGAGAAGCAATTTGCGGCATAGTAATATGAGTGTTGGCGGACGTCAAAAGCAGGCGAATCATCTTAACTAGCTATGTAATTAACTAAATTCTAATAGTTAACTTTTAACTATTAACAATGGGCACCTGATAGAAATTAGAGATTTGTAGCCCGCCGTTAGTCATAGTCATATCAGTTTTTAGAATTTCGAGAACGCACGACAAAATTTGACCATTTCGAAAGCGCATGTATTTTCGCACGATGCAGCCAAATTTTGTCGAGCCACAGCGGCGAGAGTAATGGCGTTCTCGAAATTCTAAAAACTGCTATGGCTATTGTTAACGGCCGGCTACTAATCTCTAACTGCAATCAGGTGCCCACTGGTAATAGTTAAAAAGTTACCTATTAAAATTTAGTTAATCACATAGCTAGTTAAGATGATTCGCCTGTTTTTTGACGTCCGCCGACGCTGGCATTACTATGCCGAAAAAAGCTTCTTTTTACCTCAAAAACAATATTTTTAAACACGAGTGATCACCTTTCCTGAAGCACCTGGCATATATATACAGCTATGTATATATAGCTGTATATGTTATATGATGTATATATGTATATATATATATAGGATATATATAGCCATAAAGCTATACAACTATACAGCTATACAGCTTTTACAAGTCTACTCCACCTTGGGTGATTCCCCTAAACGTTTGACCAGATAGGACTGCAATTTTCGCGCGAATGTTTACAGCTACTTTTGTAAACTGGTACCACTTTTGCTATCTTTAAATCACAAGGAAGCATAACTGTTAATAATGGTTGCCGAAAGACATTTAGTTAGATGGTACTATAGACACAGAAACGGTGTTCTCCAGTATTTAGGAATTAATTTCATCGACGTCACATGAAGAGGATACCTTAAGGTTAGTTACCTACCGGGCAATGCCGTCGAATGTAATGTCAGTCACGACCATGTATCGGTAGTGCAAATCGGGTGCTCAAAAAATGTTACAACTAACTTCTCTCGTGAATACTAATGTGAAAAATGAGTTAATTAAACACTATTGGATAGTCAGCATCAGAGCAGGAAATATCCTTGATGCCATGTATCAAAACACAGTTATTCCCGCTACACCGACCTATTATCTTCCATAACTTGATCGGGTTGCTTTGAGCATGCAGGAAAGTCTTGTGAATAATATTTATCCTTAGCGCTAAAAATAGCAGAACATATAGCAGAAATTGCGCTTGGAGAACTCACGCGCTTTGCATTTTTGTACAGCTAGCCGTTGTTTTTTTTTTCCATCCGCTGACGATTTTTCGTGAACCAAGGCTTGGGCTTATCACTAGTTATAGTGATAAGTGAGACGTGTTTTGCTACCAGTTCTGACAGGCTTTTCTTTAAAAAGAACTTAGTTATCGCTGATTGACCTATCATAGAAAAGCCGGTAGCACTTTGTCGGAAAACTCTTCTTGTTAACATTGTCGTAATCAGCTCTGTTGTAATCGCGAATTTGCTTCCACGTGATGCCAGTAAAGGGAAGCGCAATGACTACGGGCCCTTAATGCTTCAATAAATAACATGAAATGAAACGAAATTAACTGTAAAAATGGCGAAGCGGCGTGGTGAACGACGCATGCCAGCTTCTAAAAAAGGCCGGCTGCGCGAATAATATTTTTCAAATCACGGAAGGGAGTGTGTGCCCACTATAGAAGACGACGAACCGGCATATTAAATCCCAGCCGTAGAGGGCGCTCACTCTCGGTATCAGAGAGGTGTTGGAAGATTAGTACAAGGTGCCCACGGAAAAACCACAAATTAGGCAGTACACGAGGATATGGGCTGGGCATCGTTCGAAGCACGGGAATTCCCCAGATTAAAATATCATGTGAAGAACGCATGAGGAAACTGAACGACAACAGGTGGGCAGTTAAGGTTTTTAAATAATTATACAGAAATAGCGTTGACTCACACTAGCGGAAAAAAAAAATAGGAAGCTAACCAGTATGTATGCCGGACACGAGGACGGAGAAAGAGAGCTTTAAACGACAGGTTAGAAACACGGAAGTTAAAAACTAGATTGATTCAATAGAAAAGAAGTAGAGTGTAGAACTATATCGATACTCCCTTACAAAAATTTTTTTAGACAGTCTATCGACTGTCCATAGGCGTCTGTCTAAAAAGTCTATAGACTATCTATAGACACACCCTTGATAGCAGTCTACAGTCAATACAAATCCTATAGACAGTCATAGAAACTCTATAGATTTATGGCCATACACTTTTAGTAGACTTTGTCTATTGACAGTCTATAGACTTTGAATAGACAAGAATAAATATCTATAGGAAGGCAATAAATCATGTAAGAAGTCTATAGACTGTCTGTAGACCGTTTTTGTAAGGGTTGGACAAGGCAGATCAGGAAGGAGTTGTTCTACGACAACTGAAGAGGCAGTGCCCTACTCTTTGAAGGTCGGTCAGGGCGTCTTGACAAGTCTGAAACCAAATGTTCATACTTCCTCAACTGTTTCCCTTAGTCACTTGTTCCGCAACCAAATCATGCAGACGACTGAGTTTCCCACTGGGCGGCGCAGACTACACGCAGATTGATAGTACGATGCGACTACGTGCTGATTTTTAGCCTTATTCGAGGGAAAATTTAAATAAAACGTACAATTTTTGTATTCTCGAAGCATGAAGAAGAGACCATTAAAAAGCGACCGGTTCACACAGAAACCTCACAAAATCAGCCTTTGATAACCATTTCGTTGAAATCCCATTATCCTCGCCAGGCTAAACTAACAAAGGGGAGTCGGAGCAACACAGACCGACTTCGTCGGTTCCGCAGAACCTGCTGCTTCAGTTGCCAACATACGCTGACTTACCGCCTCGCTCGATAGTCAGTGGGCAAGGCAATAGGTCTCTCATTACAGTATGGGTCTGGGCTAGTAGCAAAACCACCTTTGACGTCAAGCGCGCATCTAGAGACACTGACGAGTAAGCACGACAGACAAGCTAGCCCTCATCCGCGCTGCTGTGATCAAGAGAGGCAAAAAAAGTAAGCACAAGAACGTGCCTGCCCCGAAAGAGACATGACGAATTTTACTGACGTGGCTGCGTGACGCCCACGAAAGGAGCTTTTTTCCTCCTGTAGCGATTTATTTACAAGCTACACGAGAAGGAACGAAAATAAACCACTAATGAGGAAAAAGCCTCCTTTCGTTCGAAGCCACTTCCTTGCTTACTGATGCGCAGAATGTAGACACGGTAACGTAACGTAACGAGCTAGCGCAAAGAAATATAGCGAGGGATTAGCCGCCGCGGTGGCTGAGTGGTTATGGCGCTCGACTGCTGGCCCGAAAGACGCTGGTTCAATACCGGCAGTGGCGGTCGAATTTGGTGGTGGTGGTAGTGGTTTTATTAAAAATAATAGTAAAAAGGAAGGAAAAGATTTTTGCTAGCGCCGGCATCTGCCATCGATACTGAAGCACTTGAGCTGGGGCAGCGGAAATAAAGGACAGCAGGCAGAATGGAGAAATGAAATGAAAGAGGTGAGGGGACAGGAAGAGAGGAATTTTGCAGGCGAAATTCTAGAGGCCCGTGTACTGTGCGATGTCAGTGCACGTTAAAGAACCCCTGGTGGTCAAAATTTCCGGAGCTCTTCACTACGGCGTCCCTCATAGCCTGAGTCGCATTGGGGCGTTAAACACCCATAAACTAAACTATAGCGGGGGACTAGAATGTCTTTGCGGCATGAAGATAAAGTACATAAACTGATCAAAATGTAGCGACGAGAGCTTTGCATACTCGCTTACCAGCAAAAGAGCGTACATAACACGGCTGCCCTACTGGGAAGCGTATCTTTAGCCAGGTGCTGAAGAAAGCGCTTGGCAGATTTTGATGTGGCCGGGCCTTTCAGCTTTGCCGGCTTACGTCATCACCTCACGTGCGTCTGGTGTGGTCTACAAAACACGCGACTTTTGACACGCGTGGTGCAGAACGTGTGATGTGTATACCAAGGCGGCTGTAAATCGGGTGAAGAAAGACGGCTGGGAACGCTCGAAACATGCAAAACCGAGGCGAAAGCGGGAAATTGCGCCCATCGGGCCACGCCCCTTTGTTTGAAGTGAGCTTGTGTTGTGTGTGTGTGAAGCAGCAGTCAGAGATGAAGCTATGAGGGGGCTGTTGTGTTCGGGGGAGCTGCGCCCACACAAGAAAAGGACAGCGGATATTTCGCTTTGCTCAGTTGCCACTTTCACAACTTATCTCGAACCTGTAATCCGTCTGCAAAAACGTGCATTACGAATTATTACATTTTCAAGTCGTGGTCAATCCAGTAGATCTTTGTATAATTTTGTCCATGTGCTGCCATTCAATGCATTGTACGAATTAAAAATTGCACAAACTATACATAGTATCTTAGAGACTAATGATCCTCTCCCCATAAATTTGTTTAAACTCCCATTACGAAATACAAGAGCTGCAACTAATCATAACTTTAACCTGCCCCCATCTCATAATGTGGACGGGAAAAGGCTCATAGAATTTAACGCGGCCTTGATCTGGAATTCTTTGCCAGTACACATCAAGCAAGCCAATAACTTCAGAACTGTTCTAAAGAAAAACCTTTTTGAAACCTATTGTAATGTTTAAATCAAATTGTGACACAATATTATTGCATTGCCTATGATGTGTGCGTCAAGAATAAATTTTGTATTTGCTAATTACATTCCTCCTCTGCTGTGTTAGTATTTGTATCGTATTTCATCTTTGGACCCTTTACTAGCCAATGGGTATGGGTCCAGCAACTGTTTTGTATTTTGAAAGAAACATAAATAAAATCCTTGAATTGAATTGAATTGAAAGCGGGCCCAGAAGAAAATTGGGAATCACAGGTGCAGTGAGACGGCTGGAAACCAACAGACTAAGTATGCGAAGTAAGACATGCCACACATTTGCATTCCAGAGTAATTTTTTCTAAGGGCGGAGGTATAAGACACAACTTTAAATTTGCATCCTCATAATTACCGAAATTATAGCAGCCGTCAAAGGCGACTTTTCACACTTTATTTCTTGATTTCTTGACGGACGAGCTACCTGAACGGCACTCTTTGGCGAATATGCAACTGCAGCTCCAAATAAGCAATCCTGATTGTTGGAAATGTAATCGAAATGCAGAGTACCCGGGTCAAGAGATTGCGCTGTAATATGCTACGCCCGTTGTGAGAATGCAACGACTGTTCATAAGGCACCGAGTTTCTCGGCAGATCAGCTGCGAGACGCGATACACATAAGTGCTTCTAACTACGATTCACTGTTTAAACAATCTATGGTACCACCCTGTCTCGGGAGGACACCAAATTTGCGGAATTCCACGTGGTATAGCGGCGGTTTTCTGTTCGAAATAGCCCGCCACCGCATTACGCTTAATGCAGCCGAAAGAGAGTGGGACTAAACATACCACCGTAGGGATCTGTGTTTCACCCTGAAAGCGTCGCTGGCCGCCGAGGCAGCCTAACTCTCAGCAACTCTCGTAACGTCACCTGGTTGAGGTTGAACGCTGTTTCGGGCAATAAATAGTTTGCATAAATAGTAGCGGAAGTCCTTATCTGATGTGCATTAATTTGTGAAAGTTTCCTTCTTGCTGCAGTTGCTTTTTTTTCAGAGGGGGGGCTTTCCATGTGGCGTTAGACGGGACTTTCAATATATTATACAAGGTCGTGGAGCCTATTTTCAGCCAGAAACGTGAGCACGCGCCGGCTCTTAGCCACAGGGAGAGGAAGTCCTTGCCTTGAAGCCCTAAGTCGAACTTCCTGTAATCATGGCTGTGTTTTATCAAGCTTTGAGTGTTTTACAATTTCTTGAAAACAGAATTGCGTTGTTCAGCCGACCAGCCTACTTGTTCCGACCCCGTCAGGTAACGTAGGTCAGAAAAGTGTATGCTGTGTCGTCATGGGTGTAAATAAAATTGACGGTATTCTCTACAATCGTTGTGGTTGCTTCGAGGCCTGCGTGTTTAATAGGTTTAAAGGTAATTTATTCATCTAAACTCACTGTATACTGGACTTTATAATCTGTTTAAAGAGGCACGACCAGAGATGGTCATCCTCACGAGGGCGAACCCTCATGAGGGCGTCCTCACCCTCACCTCATGAGGATTTCACTCGGTGAGGTGAGGGTGAGGGAGGATTGGCGGATTAAAATACGTGAGGACGAGGGTGAGGGAGGAAAGACATGACGAGGTGAGGGCGAGGGAGGCAAAACATGAATAGGTAAGGGTGAGGGTGGTGGTCCGAACCGTACTCCGGGCTAACGCTTTTGTCTGTGCCGCCCGTTATGAATTCCCGTTTTAAGGCGCTACTTCTTAGGGTGAAAATCCTGAGGAAGACGTTGTGTCTACACTCTGGAGGTACACGAGGCGACCACGAAACGCGGGTGCAGCATACCTTCTACGTCGCCGTGATGTACTACACCGCCGAAAAAAGCGCTCTTCTAACTTAAAACTTTTTTTTTTAAATTGTGTTAAGTATTCGGTGCAACACCCTGTATAGTGCGCTAACAAGGGGGCACTGACCGGGCCGTGCAGGTATCCGCCAGTCCAACGGGAACCATGGTACCGCAGTCAACGTTTTCATTATCAGCCCCGAGTCTGTCGGGTGATCAGAGTGTAGAGTAAAACACGTAGAAACTATACCTATAGTAAGGCTGTCGAATTTCCAAATTTTAGGCCTTCTTCGCCGGAACGAAGTCCTATATGAGCTCATTGACGATTCACAGAATGGGCTGCAGCGCCAAAAATGCTTTTGAGAGATTCCACTGTCAAATCAAAGCCTGTTGGCGGCGTTGGTGTGGAATTTTTTTTTATTCACGCTGTGAGTAGTGCAGTACAATCATATCTTCTATGTTCTGTTTTCTCTGGAACTGCGGTAAAGGAAAGCGGTGACGCAATATGGTGGGCATAGGCGACCACTGTAGTCTTACCATGAAAATAAAGCAGCGCCTTAACCACCTTGGTCTGAATCATCGCTCGCTCCGCCTTGCAAGGTACGATGTGCTAAAAAAGAAAAGTTGCACTGCTCTCCAAATAACATCAACATATCGTGATTTATCTCTGTACCTGGTAGGACCTGTGACCACGCAATCGCGTGCTTTTATGAACCAAATTTCTAGCAGGCATAACAGGGAACTGACACTCAGCATTTGTGTAAGGCGTAGACGTGCAAGCAAAAATTCACGGGCGGTTTCGCTTGGGGCTAACCATGAATTGTCGTGCGCTAGCACCGTTAGTCCTGTTTCGCGTCGTTTATCTTGTCTTTTTATGCTGTTGCTTGGCCTGAACATGCTTACTTTGGTTGATATGTAATATGATGTAAGTTTGCGTGTTATTGCATCATTTTAGACTTGCACTGCGGTAGAATTGGTCATTCTCTAAATTCACAGATACCTGAGAGTCCTGGTTCCGCTCCAGGCGCAGAGGTGCAGCGGTAAAGCTACGCTCCACTGCCCTGCGATGGCAGGTGCTGCCATCAGTGGGGCTTGCGAGACTTATGTTGTTCCTGAGGAATCTCTCACGAAGTAATCATTAAATTGAACGGCCACGGTGGGCTCACTCACAATCTGATGTACAGCTTGTTATGACGTCACAACGTCACGCGACCAAGGTGGCCCACGTGCTAGAAGCAGGCTTCGTGCAGACGGACAACCACTTTTCGGCGGATTGGAAGCGCTAGAGCACTAAAATGGCAACCACAGGAATCGTTCACTCTAGATTCGGGGAGTTAGTGATTGCTATTATTCAGCCCAAATGCTGCATTTTAGCCAGCCGTTTGATTTCCAAGTGACCTCAATAATGTTCTCTTTTAAGCGACCGCATAACGGTCTCACTGCAGTGTAAAGCCGGCACCACACTCGGGGAAGACACTAAAGAAATATAAAATTTAAAGCTGGGTGAGCGGGATTCGAACTCGCGACGGCGTTAGAAAATCAGTTCCGCCGGCTGCTACTTCGGACCACTACGCCATCGCCACAGCTTTTCTTTAACTATGACATTTATAAGACTGAAATATATTCTATTGACATCAACTAAATTATTTACAACGCTTTTAGGATACGCCACGAAACACATCGCAAAAAGACAGCAACAGAGCAGTAGACGTGAGGTATAGGCTGAGCGCATCACCAAGAAGGAGTGCCACTCCGGTTTTAAGTCGGTCGGTTCATACACTTCCTCAATTTGAACAATCTGTTGGGAGAAATCTTAACATCCTGTCCGTACGAACTGCCAGGCTCTCGCGCTGTGTTTGCAATGTCGTCGTCTTCGTCACGTAGCAGTGTTCATGAGAGTAGTTGTTGAAAGTTCCAGTCTCTCACGCTGTAGCTTAAAAGCGTGGTCTTCATCATCTTCCATCCGTGCGTGGGAAGCGTCATCAGAGGAGCATGTAGCAAACCGAACGAAATGGCGGAATATTAGAAACAATGAAATTCAGAAGACCCCGTGCCATCGCAATGCCACCGGGTAATGATAATTAAGCGGCCTACAAAATTTCCTCGTTCTGAGTCTATTCTGTGCTTAACACTTGTTTTAATTATCGTGGTAAACGCTAATGATTTTTTTAAAATAATCTTGGCGCACATTAGTTTTTGTACACAGGCACAACAACGTGCTGGCTGATTTTAGCAGTCCATTTTAGCACAGTGGACATGGCAGCAGCAAACGAGGCAGCATCCTAAGCAATCCTTTTTGCTTTGCCATCCAGGTTAGTGATTTCAAATCTGCACATTGCTACAGGAGTGACGCGCACTTTCTAGTGCTGCTGCCCTGCCCACTGTGTGTTCAGCGTTCCCTTTCTTGCGTGATTGCATTATCAAAAGGTCTGTAGTCTTGTGGCGGTGTTGAAACAAATCCTGGCCCGATTGAAAAACAAATGCTATCGGAATTGCTAGAAGGCCAGCGCAAGATTAATTCAACAGTGGAGGGCATGCAGGCGTCTCAAAACATAACTGAGAATAACTTTCCGGTTTCACTGAGCGAATTGATAGTATTGAGAAGCAATTGTCGGGCCTAAATCTCTTAGCCACGAAGGTAAAATACATGGAATAGGCAATATCGAAACTTTAGGAGCAGCTTAGTACAGTCAGGAACAGACGATTTAGAAAACAGAGGGAGGAGAAATAATCTGATCATTTACTGAATTGAACAGCTTAGCGAGGACACTAGCGAGGAACTGGAAAAGGAAGTAATTCATAGTGTTTTTTTTTTTTTACTGGAGCAAGGTCTTTAACAGTGAGTGGTGTCGATAGATGCCACAGGGTGGGTAAAAAGGAAATAAATAAGGCGCGACCAGTCGTTTCAAAACTCATCGAATTCTGTGAAAAAATTTCAATATTACGATCATGCTATTAACTCAAAAAGACTAAAATCAGCTCAAAATCCAAGCACCAAAAAGCTCGAAATCATTAGCTGAAGACATTTCTAAACGAGTTAGGGAAATACGGAAACAAGAGAGGAAAAGCTCTGAAGAAGATTGGAAAGAGGGCGCCAAGCTTTAAAGCTAATCTATGATAAGCTAAGCGTTATCGCGTACTGTATGGTTGGGATGAAACAAGAGCTCCTAGCTTTAGGCTTAGAAATAAATCAAACTGACACCGGAATAAGAAATCTCAGACCCTGAAAATACTAAATGTTAATTGGAGTAGTGTCATAAACAAGGCAAATGAGTTCTCATCTGCTTTTGCAAGACCCTGAAAGAGCGGTTTTGACAGAAACTTGGCTTAACAATACAGTGTTTGACAGTGAGTTCGTCACCACTAGCTACAGTTCGCACCAAAAAGATCTTGATGGTAGAGGTGGAGATGTCAGCATTCTGTTTAAATGATCCCTGAGAATTTTACCAATGCCTAATGTACACAGTGTAGAGTGCATTTTTTGCACAACGTACTATGGAAACGTTACATATATTATTAGAGCAATGTACAGGCCCCCCAACTCTACCGTTGCCATATTAGACAAACTGAAACAATTTTTTTGCACGAATGTTAAACCCGATAATCGTATTATACTGTCAGGATATTTTAATTTGCGTGAAGTGAACTGTTCATATTTTTCAGTTAAAAAGCATGACCCCCTGATGGAGTCATGTTGGACATTGCTCTCGTCTTCGACTTATTGCAAATTGCAGAAGAAAATACCACAATTCAGGGCAATTCTCAATCAAAGCTCGACCACTGTTTTGTTAGCGGATCAATTACTGCCAAAACAAATAGCCAGATAGTAGATAGAATATCGGACCACAAAGCTGTACTGTTCACTACTGCAGACGCCGCTTTAGATAAGAAACCTAAATATTCATCGTATCGAAACTTTTCTCGAGCTTTTCTCCAGATACATTATAAGTATCTCGGACTCTTGATCACTAATGACTTCACTTGAACTAAGCACATTGACTACATAATCGCTAATGTTAATCGCAAGTTCTTTCTGAGGGGAGCTTTGAGACTTTGTACTCCTTCTCTCCGACGGCTCGCATACAAAAATGTAATTCTGCCGATACTAGACTATGCATGCGTTATTTGAGAGACTTCCACCAAAAATTACACTAATAAATATAAATGCTTCAACGAAGAGCAGCTCGCTTCATTTATAAAAGATTTGGACGTACGTCAGTGATCGAACTCGTAACTAAAGCGGACTTGCCCCCAATAATGCAAAGAAATCATGTGTCACGACTAAAATTCCTCTTTCAATTTATTGACGGCCACTATAAGACAGACCTCACGACAATAATTTTTTTTTCGTCTATTTACGCCACTAGGCAAAGATATAGCCGCACAGTAGCGCCATTTACCAAGCGCAATAACCGATTTAAGTATTCTTTCTTTCCACGAACAGTAATTGAACGGAATATCTTAACCAATGACCACGTTTCAAAATTATCTATGTCGACATTTCTTCCCAGTGTTATTTAAGAATCTGTTATGTATACTTATTTTCCAAAATTATAAAGCTACCTTAATCTACTTTGTTCTTGTGCTCATTGCCTGTGTTATTACGTTGTGTTTACTTATCTGTATGCAACCCTGCTAAAATCCCCACTGGAGATTGCAGTATAAGCAAAATAAATATAGATAACAATGAAATGTTACAAGTGCAGGGCACATGTATGCATGCAGTGTGTGCCAGAAGGAAAGGCAGAGTGATATTTTAGGACCTAACTCGTAACTGTCTCGGTTTTGTCTCACGTGTTAGCTCGAACAGCTCACACACACGTACCCGCACACACACAGCAGTATAAGCATCTAGCCTCTCGTCGAATAGAGCATTGAGGGCTTGTCTTGTATGTTTATTACTCAGTAATATCGCCAGAAGTTGCAGACTAGAAAATATAACTCGAATTTTAAGGACACTGTTAGTGAGGGTGAGGGTGAGGAAGGGCCGGATAAGTTTTCAGAATGAGGGCGAGGGTGAGGGATGGCCATGGATTCAAAAGTGAGGGTGAGGGAGGAAAAGTAAAAATGAGGGAATTCGCCCACCTCTGGGCACCACTCAGATACATATAACCTGTTGGACATTTGGCGCCCAGCAACCGCAACAACCGCATGATACGCACAAATGGCGATGAGAGGGTAAATGGCAGTTCTGGGGAGAAGCGATGGAGATTCCTAGAAAGAAATGTGAATGACAATGAAGGCGCATACGTTGTTCATCGAATATACAGCGCACTTCGTGTTCTATACTGCAGGTCATACCATTCTCCAGCCTTGAGCGGCGAAAACCCGAGTTTGATGTGGAAGCCTGCCCGCCTACGCCCGAAGACGTCGCCATCATCATGTTCACCAGCGGTTCCACGGGCATTCCAAAGGCCATCATGACCACACACAGAAACCTCATGACAACGGTGAGGGGGTTCGGAATTCACTCGCAGAGATTCGGCGTCGCCAGCAGCGAGGACACCTACGCAGCCTACCTGCCGCTAGCTCACATGTTCGAGCTTTCATTCGAGCTGGTCGTGCTCTGCGTCGGCGCCCGCATAGGGTATTCCACCCCGCTGACCCTCACCGACGAATCCTGCGCAGTCGCCTCGGGTTGCCCCGGAGACGCCACTCTCCTCAAGCCTACCATGATGATATGCGTTCCCCTCATCGCAGACCGAATCCGCAAATGGATCTCCGAGGACTCCTCCTCCAGAGGAACCCTCCACAAAGCCCTGCTGGACTACGCTGTCCAATACAAAAGCTTCTGGCTGGAACACGGCTTCTACACGCCTCTCCTTGACCGCATGCTTTTCAACAAGACGCGCCTCATTCTGGGGGGCCGAACAAAATTAATCGTGAGTGGTTCAGCACCACTATCCGGCCAAACACGCCGCTTCTTGAGGGCTTGTCTGAGTAACTGTCACGTCATAGAGGGTTACGGCCTTACCGAAACCAGCTGCCTGGCCACAATGATGAACCCCGAAGACACCAGTGAGGGACGGGTGGGAGGTCCACTAAACGGATGCTACCTCCGGCTCGTCGACTGGCCCGAGGGCAACTACCGCACCTCGGACACGCCAAACCCTCGTGGCGAGATCGTCATTGGAGGCCCCGGCATCGCAAAAGGCTACTTCAAGAACGAGGAACTGACGAGGGAGTTGTTCCGCGAGGAAAACGGTATCCGCTGGTTCTACACCGGAGACATTGGCGAGATCTTTCCTGATGGTACTCTCAAGATGATCGACAGGAAAAAGGACTTAGTCAAGCTTCAGTACGGTGAGTACGTTGCTCTGAGCCGCGTCGAATCCGTGCTCAAGTCCTGCCATCTTGTGGACAACACGTTTGTGTACGGCAGCTCGCTTCACGCGTACCTAGTCGCCTTCGTAGTGCCCAACTACGAACAACTTCAGCTGGTGGCCAGAGACATCGGCAAGGGGCAAGTCTTCGCTACTCTTAAGGAGCTGTGCGATGACCCGGATGTGTCCAAGGCAGCCACGGAGTCCATCTTGGCGTACGCGCGTTCCAGCGACTTGCAGAAGGCCGAAGTTCCCGTCAAGGTTAAACTGTGCACGGAGGAGTGGATGCCAGATTCGGGACTGGTTACGGCGACACTTAAGCTCTGCAGAAAGCCGCTGCAGAGTTTTTACCAGACGGACATCGACGCACTATATAGCTCGGAAGAGGAAAACAGACTTCGACGCGCGTGAAACAAAAAGCATGCAGGAAACGGTATTTGAGACGAATTGAAACAAAAAAGAAAAGCACGTCGCATCATTCAATAAACAATACATTTTAGTGTGAACGGAATGCACTGAACATATAGTACCAGAATCTTTCAATACAGCGCGGCTACAACAACATGGACGTCCCCTCTGTGAGCTCAGATTAAATGAAGAAAACAAGAACAAAACATTATGTTGATATTTGATGCTGCGTTCTTTCGAAACAGGAGTTGAGTTTGCTGCATGTGTAGGGCTGGTCGAAAGTCCCCAATCCGCAGGATATGCTTTTCAGCAGCTTAGTAGGGCACTTTTGCCGATAGGTCTATCAATTGGACGCCAGAGCTAACGCAAACTTTATCTCATGCTCCACAGATTTTGGTGCCGTCGTAAATGTCCAACTATAAGACTTGACAGCACACCCTCTGGCCAACATCTGACAAGCCCTGTGCGCGTTGTCCATACGCATAGAGAGAGAGAGAGGTAGAGAGAAACCTTTAATGAAGAGCACAGATCTTATAGCCGACGGGTAAAAATCGCCGAAATGCTACTCTGCGTGAGTCTAGGGGTGTCTTTTTACTCACATTATACCACTGCTTTTTTCAGCGCACTGGGAAGAAAAGTAGAACAAAGTTCCTAGTCGTCATCAAGCCACTTGGCGCGAAAGCATCGACGAAGGATAAAAAAAAATATCAGGATTGGCCACGCGATTTCGTGGAACGCCATTAAACCCATAAACTTCGCCTGCCGAAAGAGCAGTGATGTACGTGTGTAGAGCCATAAAACGTTGCGGCTAAAGAAGCTGGTGCAGGCAGGCGAATATCAGAACGCCGTGAAAATCGACTAAGCGCTGTCTGCTGTTGTTTCCGCCAAAGGCATCTGATTCGCCATAAAGCGTGTTTTTCCGAAAGCCCGGCACCTGCGATCAAAGTCCACTGCTCAGATACACACAGGACACCGAATGAGCAAAACGACGGCTGCCCTTAGTTACCTCGGCAAAGCCGTTAATCAGCCAATCATATCGCTCCTTTAGCACACGTTCCGTTTGCAGTGCGGATTCGCGCTTTTCCCCCTTTTTTTTTTTAAATGGTACATCGTTGTTTTGTTTTAGTAGTAGGGGTGTGCGGCTTTTCGAAAGTTTAAAATATCAAATCGAATATTCTCCAATCGGATTCGCTGAACGAATCAAATAGTGCATATGGGCCGCCGTGCTGGCTCGGTGGTTATGGCGTTCGGCTGCCGACCCGAAAAACGCGGTTTCGATCCCGGCCGTGGCGGCCGAATTTCGATGGAGGCGAAATTCTAGAAATCCGTGTACTGTGCGATGTCAGTGCACGTTGAAGAACCCCAGGTGGTCGAAATTTACGAAGCCCTTCACTACTGTGTCCCTCATAGCCTGAGTCGCTTTGCGGCGTTAAACACCCATAAACAAAACCAAATAGTGCATATTGAAAAATATTCGAAACGATTTGAATACGATCTCAGGATTTTGTAATAGTTCTCGAACAACCGACACGAATTTTAAAATCGGGCACGCTGTACTATTCTTCGACGGCTGTTTGAAAAACGGGGCCCACTCCGTTGTCGCCCGTCAAGTTGTCGCTATTGGACTGCACGTTCAGAGCCGAGACGCGGTCCATTCGTACGGCGGCGTTCATGATGTCCAAGCATGTGGCCTTCAAGACTGGGCGATGCGACAGCATTCAGCCAGGTCCGGCAAACCCTGCCTTCACGTCTAACGTAGGCCATGGTTCCTTATTCTCGTCATTCTCACTAAGGCATGGCACTGGTTCGTTCTCCGTCGTCGTCTGTAGTAAAAAAAAAGTAAATTTCCGAGGCGCAGGAAGTTACGGTCATAGAGATAATGTGCGGACATCATGCTGTCTCCCAGTAGAGACCACTGTTGCGTTTCTCAACAGCTGCAGCTTTAACTCCGATAGTTATTACACCACCACCGCCGCTAGCTTCTCGCTGTTTCGCAAGAATAATCGTTTCGTACAAACATTCGAAAGAGTAAACAATTACTTCGCTTATTCGAATCGTGTTTGATTCGGTTTATAGCTAAATTATTCATATTCAATTCGGCTTCAAAAAAGCTTAGAGATCACTGCAGAGAATGCATTGGAGAAATGCGAAGGCTTTAGCGTTTGCCGCGACGTTGGTGGCTCCTAGTCGACTGCGACACGCAAGCGCGCAGCGCTCATGCGTCCCAAGACACGTCGCTCGACTCATGGGTGCCCAACTCCTCAGTAAACCCCACCAGATTACGTGGACCCCTGGTCACGAAGGACTAGAGGGAAATGAAAGGACGCACGCTTTACCTCGAGCAGCAATCAACCGAGTGATGCCATCAAGCGTATTCCAATTCATCCCTATTCCCTCCACGTACAACGAACGATTAGAGTTCCGGCGTCCCCAGCGCCGAAAATACCCTCCTCCTCACACAAAATTGGACATCCGGGACGCTATCTCCAGGCGTCAGATCCAAACGAACACTTCCCTAATCTCCACAAACTTCACCTCATGCACTCAACACTCTACCCTGACACCTGCCCATGGTGCCAGGCCCACCCAACACTCTTCCACATTTCGTGGGGATGCGGGGCGAAACCGAACCACTGCAGACGCAGGACACGTCATTTGAGCGGTGGGAGGCGATGCTGATCAGCGATCGTATCGAGGACCTAGGAGCCCTCATGAAACAGGTCCGTCCGACAACTCAAGTCAGTGGAGCCCTGGAATGAGCACCCCACCCACAAGCCTCAAGAAAAATTCCTCCGATTTTATCAATATTAAAGTTTACGTACCTACCTACGCATTTTTACGCATACTTATACTTACTCCGTTAAGATCGACTGCCACTCTTCGATCTCCGATGGTAACACTCGGCGATGTGCACCTTTTGTTGCTGTACTCCTGTTGGTTTTAGGCGTGACGTCATCAGACGCATGGATGACGTCACACTCTTATGACGTCACATGGTCTCATCAATATTAACCCCATCGATGTAACAAATTGGTGCTCTAATCAATTATCATCACTAATTATAGTAGGTAGTCAGTGTCATTAATTGTGATAATTAGTCACTGTCGTTGATTAATCGCTAATGTTAATGACAGATGACTAATGACACTGACACGATATTGTTTAATAATTGAATTATATACTTCACCACACCACCCTTCAGACCATGACTGATAACGCCATCAGCTGGTGACGTCACATCCGGCGACACATTCTGCGCCCACTTCCGGCGCCGACATAGCCTATTAATGCTCGCATTATTAATGTTTCCACGCTCCTAGATCGTATACTCGTCAGCTGTCATCTTTCTCTCTGCAGTGGGTAATCCCGCTGTGTTACGACAGCAGGCTTGTTCATAGCGCTCGAGCGCTGCCGTGAGTGGCAAAGGAAGGTGCCTGGTATCGCTCCCAGCGCTTTTGCTCTCGGACGCAGCTGCATGGATGTAGAAGCGACAAAGGTACGTACGAACACTGGGCCCCAAACAGAACAGCTGCAGCCAGATTCAGCTCCGTTCTTTTCCCCGCTCACTGCTGCAGCGCTTTTAGACAAGCCTGCCCAGGTACGTGTTTTCAGTTTTCTATGGCGAGCGCTGTTGCTTTACTGTTTCTCCTTCTGTCGCGGACCCACCACTCCGTCATGGCGTTTTCTTGCCCGTCTAGTTGGTGTTTTGGTGCGGTTTGATGCAGTGTGGTCTGATGAAGGGGTATGCAAAAATATAATCACAGTTAACTAGTTCCTCCATACTTTACCCGTGTAGTTTTCATATTCTTTCAAACCGCCCTCCTTTCTCGGGGAGATAGGTGTTGTGACGATTCCGGTAGCATGTTCCACCTATTTTATTTTACTTATGTACCTACTGCAGGCCATGGTTAGGAGCAAGCACGAAGGGCACTTTATAATATAGTGAAGAAAGAGTGCGCAAAAACTGCATGGCAAGTTGCAACTTGGATAGGGCGCTCGGCTACTGATCCGGAGTTCCCGGGTTCGAACCCGATCGCGGCGGCTGCGTTTCTATGGAAAAAAAAAACGCTAAGGCGCCTGTGTGCTGTGCGATGTCAGTGCACGTTAAAGATCCCCAGGTGGTCGAAATTATTCCGGAGCCCTCCACTACGGCACCTCTTTCTTCCTTTATTCTTTCACTCCCTCCTTTATCCCTTCCCTTACGGCGCGGTTCAGGCGTCCAACGATATACGAGACAGATACTGCGCCATCTCCTTCCCCCAATTATTATTATTATTATTATTATTATTATTATTATTATTATTATTGCAACTTAAAAGGCAGTTACGTAATATAGTGAGCTACAAGCCGTGACACCTGTCACATGCAAAGTAAGTCAGTCTTAGTCGGTAGGGAGGGAAGGGTAGGGTATTTGGTTTAGGCAAACAGTTCCAGTTCGTTCGTGTGCGTGCGTGCGTGCGTGCGTGCGTGCGTGTGTGTGTGTGTGTGTGTGTGTGTGTGTGTGTGTGTGTGTGTGTGTGTGCGTGCGTGTGCGTGTGTGTGTGTGTGTGTGTGTGTGTGTGTGTGTGTGTGTGTGTGTGTGTGTGTGTGTGTGTGTGTGTGTGTGTGTGTGTGTGTGTGTGTGTGTGTGTGTGTGTGTGTGTGTGTGTGTGTGTGTTTGAGAGAGAGAGGGGTGGGGTACTTATAAAAATTATACACTCGTGGGTGCAAAATGCGGTGATAATGAACCGGCGCGGTAACGTGGAGTGCTTCTTGCAGACTGACGGAATAGATATAAAGACAGATCAAGTCCCAGCTTGTGATTGAGTAGTCATCATCATCATCAGCCCTACTACACCCACTGCAGGGCAAAGGCCTCTCCCATGTCTCTCCAATTAACCCTATCCTTTGCCAGCTGCATCCACCCTTTGCCTGCAAACTTCTTAATCTCATCCGCCCATCTAACCTTCTGCCGCCCCCTGCTACGCTTACTTTCTCTTGGAACCCACTCCGTTACCCTTAAAGACCAGCGGTTATCTTGCCTTCGCATTACATGCCCTGCCCAAGCCCATTTCTTTCTCTTGATTTCGACTAGCATGTCATTAACCCGTGTTTGTTCCCTCACCCACTCTGCCCGCTTCCGATCTCTTAACGTTACACCTATCATTTTTCTTTCCATGGCTCGCTGCGTTGTCCTTAACTTAAGCTGAACTCTTTTCGTTAGCCTCCACGTTTCTGCCCCATAGGTGAGTACCGGTAAGATTATGCTGTTGTAAGAAGCGCCAAAACATGAAGGCATCTAACACTACCGATAGAATAGAACTAACGGAGCTATCAAATTTAATAAATAAGCGCAAGGTAGCCGACATAAGGAAGTTTAATATGGAGAGAATCGATTGAGTAGTAAGGAGAGATTATCTAAACGGGATTTTTTTCGTCGACACTCAAGGGGTGGGATATTGTTAGCTTGCATTATTTCGCAGGATGAGTCAGGTGTTGAAAACTTGCATTACTCAAACCGGCAGCTTTCCTTTGTATTTTTTCAATCTTGTTTATATTCGAGCTGGTCTCGCGGATCCGAAATAATGGACGGCTACTCGAGTTTTGGCCTGATCAAAGAAAAGTAACTTAGAAGTTTTACGTTAGAGGATAATTAAGAAGTTTGTGCCTCAAGAAGCACTGTTTTCTGAAGGCTGATGAACAGACGTTGTCAATGTGTGAGTTCAATTAAGCCAGATCACGAGTAATTGTCCCACATAAGCATTTCACCACACAGACTTGTTTTAGGAGTGAAGACACGAGCTTATATGCATTTTTGTAGGATCCTTTTTACTACTGACGCAGACAGAAACAGTTTCATCCGCACTTAGAACAATGCCTCAATGACTGCACCAATTTACTATGCTAGCCAGGGTAGCATTAAGGTCGCCTTGATGTTGAGCACCACTTATTAAGCGAAATAATACACAAAATTCGGCGTACAATCTAATCTGGATGCCAGATAATTTTTTAGGACAATGTCATTAATATATAACAAAAACCGCAATGGTCACTTTCTTGGGCACTTACCACACCAGACGTGACAGGAAGAGAGCCGGATTGTTGTCAGCCGAGAACGACGTATTGTTTTCAGTGACGTCAATAACCACTTATCCAAGAAATAAGAGCCTGCAGGAGACCAATATATTTTAGTTTGAGTATCGGGCTGCTGTGAGGAAGAATATTAAACGTTTTGCTGAAACCTAAAACGATTGCGCCAGTTTGACCGTAACAGTCGATTACTAAATCCAACGAGTGAACTACAGCAGAGCAGCCTTACTGGAAACCGTATAGGTAATTTGTTAGGTCCAAATTGTGCTCTAAAAATTCGTGAATGCGAGTGGCGATAACATGCATGCTCCACAATTTTGTAACAGGACGAAATTAATGATATCGGGCGGCAGCCTTTTAATACCACTCGGTAACCTTGTTTAAAAATAGTCCCAATTCAGGCTGTCATCCATTCACTTTGGCCTTAAGCATATAACAGAGATGTATGAGACACAATGACATGAAACTTGGAAACATTTTTGGAATATCATGCATCAGGTCCGGAAGTCGTTTTAGTTTCAAAGTTCTGGAGCTTAGAAAACACACCTTTGTTTGAAATAAAATTCGCTTCAGAGAGGTAAGCACATGTAGCACTCAAAGCATATTGCTCTGACGTAAAGAAAACGCTGTGGAAGTAGTCGTTGGAACGGCGAGAAATTACCGTGTGATAATTGAATATTGCATCAGCAGCTAATGCTTCGGAAACAGGTTTCTTTTTTGTCGCTTATGAATCCCCAGAATTTGTTCGAGTAATCCTTTCCATGCAGCGCGGTTCAGGCGTCCGCCGATATGTGAGACAGATACTGCGTCATTTCCTTTCCCCAAAAACCAATTTCATTAATTTCATTTCGCATTCGAGTAGGCTGGTGAACGATCCGAGTTGAGTCGTGTGTGAACATAATATTGTGAACAGCATTCACATCTTCGTTTGACCCTCCACATTGTTCAAGCCGCTCCCAGTCAGCACATGGTAGACTCAGCTCGGCGATAAAAAATGTTTGTCTGCGTATTTTGACATATGCATTTGTAACTTATCTAGGGACTCATCGGTTCCATCTTGGGGGGGGGGGGGGGTGCATAAAGCGCGCACAGAATGAAACCATGTCCCCAGCACAACTTACAACACAAGCATCCAAGATCGCGAACGTCTTCTATTAAAGTGGTTTCTTTTTGATATTCGACAATAAGAGCGGCGCCACTGCCCATACACGACCTGTCCTTCCCATGCCCCTTGCAAAAGGGCAGGAAAATGCCGTCATCGCTTATATCGTTATTTAGTCATGTCCCGGTTATAACGGAAACGTGAGGGTCGTACTCGAGCAAGCATATTTCAAATTCATCCGTCTTATATACGTTTTTTCGGGCGTTAACGTTGTTTTTAGCTATTTTTTCCTGCACTGACGTTGCTTCATTGCCGCCAGTGTGCTCATTTCCTGTAACTAAGAATGTGGAAGTCGAGGCGAGTAAGTCGTTTGAGATTAAATTAGACCTGCTCTCCACTGCGCCTGTAGGCGCCTCCTGGCCCGAAGCTGCTTTTTTGTTGTTTTATTTTTTTTTACTGGCATCGTATTATTTTTGTTGACGGCCCAGATGTAAGCTTGGTTGTTTATGTATAAACTTGTAAAGGCCGTATAAACTTTATCACCCTTTTTACAATTCGGTTTGGAACTGTTTCAGTTTTTTTTTCTAATATCTCTGACTACTTGAAAAATGTCCGCTTACGAAAAGCATGCTATTTTTCAGTCTGAACGCCTTTATTAATAGTAGCTATAACTCGCCTGACTTCGTTCCCTGCTGACCATCCCATAACGGTCAATTCGCTCTATTGCCGCATTGCTGTGCACAAGCTTTTTTTTCTTTTCCTTTTTATTAATGCGCTTTCCGCTCATTCCCAGTCTCATTCTGTTCTTCTGGAAGGCCATAAACGATCAAGTTCGACCGCCTGTGACGATTTTTTAAAGGGACTATGCAAATAATTCAAAGTCGCTTGTAAATGTTTTTTATGTTTAGAAATGATGCTAATGAGCATTCACACCAAGCATGAGTCTTCGGAACTGAGCCGGCAATTTATTATAAATTTTTAAAAAAACGTGTTTTTTAAAATTCGCGGGCCGATTGGTGTGCTCGTAGTGACCGATTTTGGAACTAAAATCGTGGAAGAAAGACGTCACTGTACCATGACGTCACCAGGCCACCACATGCTGTCATTCGCTGGAGCCACGGCAGCCACGACGTCACGGGCACACTTCCGGTAGCCGCGAAAATCGTCTGCTCGTGCCGCCGCGCGACCCTCTCGGGCAAGCGCGGGCCAGGGCATTGCCTTCGCGCATATGGTTTCAATTTTCCTCTGCCGCCTCCTTCTGTCGGGAGTTCCGGAGCCACTCGCACGGCTCTTCGTGAGCACGCATAGGGCTCGATGCCCATCACGGCCGTAAGAGCGAGCAGTCGCACCTTGTGGTCCGTGTTTATTACTGCTAACTACAACAGACGACAGGCAAAGAAACCCGACGCGCGCCGCAATCCAGGACGGCGAAGAGAGACCGGAGAGATGCCGCCACGCCGCCGACGCTGCTGCTGGGGGGCTAGGAGCGATAACCGGAAGTTGCAAAGCGAACGCTATCTGATGACGTATTCAAAGGCGGGGCCCAGTCCCAAACCTGTTTTCTTTATTTTTGTCTGGTGCCCCGCGTGTACGAGTTGAGAGGGGAGAGGAGGAGCGTAAATTTTAATCGGCTATATCTTCGTTGTTATTGATGCTAGCTTAAAGATCCTCGCGTTGGGGTGACGAGTGATGAAATGCCTATCTCTCGTCTGCTTTAAGTAATCTCAGTTAATTTATTGCATAGTCCCTTTAAGTCTTCAATCCTATTCTCTAGGACTTGTGCAAAACGATTCAGGGAACCATGGAAGGATGCAACTGTGCGTTCTAGCGCTAATATGGCACTGTTACGGGCCGGTTAGCAGCATCCCACCGCTGCCACCAGTTGTGGAGGTGCTTACCCGAAGCCGGGCTTTGCCGGGTAGCGTGTCCGAGCCTTCGGGTTGAGGAAAGATGGAACTTGAAGGCTGGGAAACGGAAGCAAGCGGGTTTACTGGCACTTTGAAGAAACTTATTTACATAATTAAGCAATAGCAAACAGTCAAAAATGTAGAGTTAGCGTCGAGTGACTGGATGAGCCTTGTCGCCAGTGCCCAAAGCGTTCGTTCTCACTCAGAACGCTTGTTAAATACCCCTAAGGCTCGAAGGCTCTCAGCATCCGTCAGATCAGAATGCACGAATGGAACTTCATAGAGTCACCGCTAAAGCCCGTCTGCGCCTTCTGCAAAAGCGCTGGACAGAGTGGTGTTCTCAACTCAGTACTCCTGTCGGCAATCGCCACTTGTGGCGTGTATTTCATTCCATGGAACGCAAGCCATCCGTCAAAGACTACGCAGAGAGTATTCGCCTTGCCATTCGTCTTTCTCCAGATGATTTCGCTTCGCAAGCTGCCCTTCAGTTTTTTTTTCCTAATTATGACTGCTCACCTGCCCCTGTCCCGGTCAGTCCCAAACATGAGCCTGAGGATAAGACCACATGCCCGTTCACCATGGCTGAGCTTATAGCTGCCATTGAAGGCATCCGCCCTAACACTGCACTACCTGGTCATGACGGTGCACCTTATGCCCTGTTCCGGAATCTTGACGGTGAAGCATTGACTTCACTTCTCCGAATTTTGACCGAAATCTGTACATCCAGTGAAATGCCACCTGACTGGAAACATTCAGTGGTAGTTCCGATATCAAAGCCCGGAAAATCACCCACAACTCTTGGGGCCCTACGAGCTCACCACACTGGATGATTTAACTACCCAGCGACAAACCAATAGAGCACGGAAAGTTTCTCTTCGTCCGAACGTCGAGCCTCAACCACCTCCATGGGACTACTGTCACATTACATCAAACAAGCCTGCTCGTCGTAAGAAGTCGGAGTTCTCCTCTCCGCTGTTACCACCAGCTTTTTCTACGCAACATGATGGCTGTATTCTTTACAAAGATGTCCCCATAACCCAAACTGGGGGATCAACTGCTTTTATAAGCCCGACACACCCTCAACGCTACAGCCGCCAAACCTACTGTACTGACACTTCATCATCTCTTCCCTTGGAGCTGCAAGCGATTTTAAATGCCATAGCAGCTTTACCTGACGACCCTCCTTACAACCAGTTGCACCTATTTACTCATTCACAAGAAGCTCTGAAGCATCTAGAGAAAGTCCGTGGCACTTTTCGGGTTTCCCAGGCCATACATGCTGCTTGTCAATCTTACCCAGTGCCTATACTCATCCACTGGGTTCAAGCGCGCACAGATGTCGATAGCATCGCACCTGACATGATATCCACAAACTCCTCCTGCCTCTCTGCCACCAGATCCACTCCTGACACACTTAACATTTTCAGCCTCCCTCAGACAGCGTACACGTGCT